>NC_143015.1:106111237-106264987 GCF_055824585.1 Amblyomma mixtum
GTCAATTATAATTACCCAAGAACTGTACCAGGTATAGCTGAAAATAAAACGCATTACTGAAATTACCAAAGGAATTTCATATTTGAACCAAATTTGGTTACATATACAATGCATCAATAAAGAAAAACTTTTCATTGCCTCATCCCCTGTCAATCTCGCTACGTGCCCCGCCTGTGGTTGCTTCTTTCCAAACAGGCTTAGCGATCATGTACAACTTCATGAAGCAGCTTATGACACAAGCATGTTGCAATGAAAAGCATGTGGTAAAAGCACGCGGTTCGAAGCATGCCAACGTGAGCGCGCAAAATTGTCACAACTTACCAGACTGCTTTCTACTGGAATCGAATAATTATGTCGGTCATGTTAAGAAATAGTTTCAAGTATACATTAAATTCCCTAAAACGCGCCATTATATTTTCGTAAAACTTCTACACACGTAAAAACATGTTGTGCTATCAACAATATAACGCGCTCCGTGATAGTGAGTGACCCTGCCAGCGCCTGTGCACACCAGCTCAGGGTGATAAATACGTGCGCAGCCACATGCTATTTTTTCCTTGCGCAATTTTAAGCGTACCATGCTGTTGTTCAGGTGAATGAGCGCAGCAATTTCCCTGCTATGAAGTACGTTGACTGGCAGCACCGGTCGACACCCAGACTTCGCGCTTTTACTACCGCGGCCCATAATGCGGTATTTATTTGCGAGAAACCTATTAAGGCTAATATAATTTTCCGTGTTATGATACTACGTGGACCCAACAGTGACGCAGCTGGCCAGTACATGCTGCTTCTGCAGTGCGCAGGCTTGATGCAGCCGCCGGTAGCTGCGGCAGCTGCGGTAGGCACGGGCAGGCGGAACCTGTTTTGCCTACCGCGCGAAAGTCGCTACTGACATCAGCGCCACCGCATCTTCGTGACGTCGCGGGGTGAAGGAGGTCTATACGACCAGCAAACGTGGGCATCAGTGAAGTGCAGATTTAAGTCTAAAAACTGTATGCGGTTGTCCCTTGTCGGTTCATGAGTAAAAGGTAAGCCTTGCCCCTCAGAGGAGAAGGCGTTAAGAATGTTAGTGACAGCACTGTCAAGGTCATAGTTAGAAGAATTGTCTAGAATCACTAGAAAGTCATCGACATAACGAAACACACGTGATACAGGGTGGTTTAAAAGCTCTTTTTCTAGGCGTCTGTCTAAAAAAGCCATAAAAATGTCACACAGCACTGCAGCAACCGAAGACCCAATGCAAATTTCGGACTTTTAAACATAAAATCGTCCGTCGTAAAAAGTGGCTGTGGAACTCAGGTAAAACTGTAAAAGCTCTAAAAAATGTTCGGTACAGCTGCAGCCATATTGCGAAAAACTAATTCACCATGCTCTTGAATGCAATCCCTCGCAGCAGTGTACAACCCTTCATGCGGTACTGAATAGAAAAGATCTTGTACATCAACGGAAATAGCTGTGTAAGCGGAGGGAATTCCCTGTTCCAGAGCCAGCACAAGGTCCTTGGAGCTGCGGATGAGGAACGGATCACGACCCAAAACTTGGTCGAGGTGGCGTTTTAAGCACATCGACCCAGACTACGACGGACAGCATGTGTGTGACCAGTGCAGTGAACGTGTAGACTTGACCCACATGCTGTGTGGTTGTGCATCAAGTGACGCCTACGCCCACAACAAGGAACATTGGGACAAAGTGCTAAAAAGTGCTTCACTACACGACCAGCTTCGGGCTGTCCAGGAGGCCCGCGCGGCGGCGGAGAGCTTCGGGCTCTTTGTTCCTACGTGGGAGCTGCCCTCTACTCCTGCCGCCTAGCCGAGTGTCCTATAGGACCCCTACTGTGGGAAATAAAGTTTTACCACCACCACCTCAACTACGGCACCTCTTTCTCTCTCTTTCTTCTTTCACTCCCCCCTTCGTCTCTTCCCTTACGGCGCGGTTCAGGTGTTCGCCGAGATATGTGAGACAGATACTGCGCCATTTCCTTTCCTCAAAAACCAATTTACCAAATTTTATTTCTGAGTTTCTGAAGGGCAGTGGCCCATAGATAGCACCAACTGACTAGCCTTTGGCTAAGGATCCAGACAGTGACGTTATGTATTGTGTTGACAAAATGATAATAATAGAGAATTGAATTGAATTGACAGTTCGATCGTAAGCGAAGAATGCGGCTCAGCGCGGCATCGAGACAAAGAATAGCTCAGTGCAGGTCAAACACCAGCGTCTCGCGACAGACCGCAGGACAACGAGCTATTTTGCTGAGAGCAGGAAACAGCAGCGACCAGCTTTCCAGAAAAGCCATCGCCGAGCACTGAGAGTGAGGGGCATGCGGATTGGCGCTGCAGGGTGAATACCGCACGCGAAGAGCCTCTGGGTTGAGTTTTGTTGCTGAGACGAAGGCCGGCAGCTTAATACGTGACGGCACTGCGATAACTGGAGACGCGCGCAACAGATCCAGACCCGCTAGGACAGTTTCCAGAAAGCGGCGGCGTGCAAAGGAAACCAATGCGAATTGTTGCGCTGAAACGGAAAAAAGTGCGGGTCAAGCTTCTATACATTTCAGTCGCCCGCGTAACTTCTGGGAAATGCCGCCGCGGCGCTCAAGAGTTCACCAGCGTTGCAGTCAGATGTTTTTCCTGCTTCCCTCAAAAAAGCTAAGGTAATCACAGTGTTCAAGAAAGGAGACAGACGATTAATTTATAACTATCGACCCATATCTATTTAATCTTCTCTCAGTAAGATCATAGAGAAATTGATAGTCCAACGCTTAAACAATTACCCAGGGTAAATTTAAGATAATTTCCCAACATCAGTTTGCTTTTCGGTCTGGCAGCTCGACTAACATAGCTCTGACCTCTTTGACTGATTTTATCAAGCAAGGTATTGATAACGGCGAATTTGTTGGCTCAGTCTTTTTAGATTCACAAAACCTTTTGATATGATTGATCACTCCGTATTGCTTAAAAAACTCGAATTTGATGGAATCACAGGTCCCGTGTCACTACTGCTGAAGAAGCTATTTGCAGGATCGTCAACAAATAATCAATATTGAGAGAAGATTCTCCCAAGCTAAAACTATTAACCAAGGTGTTCCTCAGGGCTCTATTTCGGGACCCTTACTTTTCATACTATATATTAATGATCTTCCTAATTCTATTAGTCCAATTCACTTTGTCTTATATGCTGATGACACTACCGAGTCATTATATAATACGTCCATAGATGATCTGACTCTTGAATTGAATGCCGTTCTAAGTAATGCAGCCAAATGGTGTATTGATGATCAGTTAGTGATTAACCTCGCTAAAACGAAATTCATAGTCTTCAAATCAGTTCTTAAATTTTCCGTACATATCTCTCATCAAAAACAAAAAAAATATCTATGTTTGGCATCAGAGCACTAATTAAGGCGCGTCCATATTTCCCATGCAACCTAATCCTATCTTTGTATTATGCCTTTATGCATAGTCACATCACTTATGGGATTATTGCATGGGGAAATACTTAATCATTGCCATTTACCATCTCTGCAACACTTACAAAACCGGACCATTCGCATCATTACCCATAGCCCTTTCTCTAATAATGCTCGCCCTTTATTGCATGAACACAATATTTTACCAGTCCACCAGCTTTTTCAGTATCACCTTGCAATCATGTTCTTCAGGTTACTGCATGGCACCCTACATTTTTAGTTTGTAGACCACATCCTCCTGATCAATCACAACCCTACCAGATTTCCAGCTAGAAACAATTTTCTGCTCCCCAAAGACTATACCAATTGTGGTAAAACGACGTCGTCTTTTCAAGCAATGTCATATTGGAATACATTGCCGCTCAGTCTAAAAACATCGATTTCCTTGCCAGCATTCAAGAATAAGCTCGAGGTATGTTTGTTGGAATGCTGATGTTTTATTCCCTATTTATGCATATTAAAGTCGTTATTGTGCTTTTAGACCGTGATTTTGTGGTGAAGTATTGATTGGTTATTTTCTTTACTTCATAACTATCCGCTAACTACGCCATATTTATTTATTGTATTATTGATCTATCGAGGGTCCTGGTACAGTCTTTGACTATGGGACCCTCGTCTGTACACTTATGAACTTTTGTATATATTTTGGGACCAATAAAAAGTCCTTTCACCCCAACAAAAAGTCAACCGTTCTTGGAACGCGACATCACGGGTCTTCAGCCGTTAAAAAACCTGCTTGGTCATTGCACTGTAAACAATAACGGAACAGGCCCGACAGAGTAAATGTATGGGGCAGAATTGGCGATTAGGGGGCTTAGACGATTGGGGGAGGGGGGGGGGGGGAGGCACACCACCCTCCCTTCAGCGCGCGCCTATGACGGTGTCTAAGTACCAATAATGAGTTTGCCTTGACAATAGTCTTGGATCGTGTCTAAATACCAATATTTGGTCTTCCTTGACAACGACATTCCGTGACACTGCATGAACACACTGGAGTCAAGTGGCCACTATGAGTACTTTTCGCGGCATGGAAAATAGAGCGTGTTTTTCAAACCATCGAGTGATTTCCTCACTGAAAGGGAAATGGTTGGAATGGATCGCAAGTAGAGGATTTTACCGCGTAATAACTATGATAAGTGAAGTTGCCATTATCAATACATTTACAAAACCTCCTAAGCTTACTATGTGTGACCGATCTGTGGAAATGTCTGAAGTACAGTACGTTTTCTGCATTGCACATGATCCCTGTCTGAAGGTGGTTTTACAAGCCAGCGCGGTGTTTTTGATGCCAGTGCGTGCGGAGACCACGTGCGCATCCGCGTGGTAATAGGGGGTGCTTAGATTGCACCCGATTATTCTCCAACGTCGTTCGGGAGAAGAATGCGAATGCAGCCAACTTGCGAGCCATTTTGTAGCGCACGTCCTTCTGAAACGATAGAAATTCACTAGAAAAAGGCGCTATCCAGAAGACCTTAGAGGAGATCGTAGTATGCGGTTCAAAGGATACTTCAGATATCAATCCAGATATCAGTGCGGGTAGGATTGCTGAAATCGGCGCGTGCGAACAGAAGTTAATCCACCAGTTAATTTGACCAGAAGTTAATCCACTTACTGTACTGAAAACACGAAAGATAAACAAAATCGCATTCGACAAGCTGATTGCGATTTCACTCGCCCAGTGCCAAAGATTAGGCGCCACAAATCAGAACCACGCTTTGCACACATACAGCGGAAGCTTGTATGCAGTTGTTGGCTTGCCAGGGCAGCCCCCAGCCGCTCAAATTGCCGGTCCGCTTACATGACGCTGACGGGTTCCTTTTCATGACCACACACACAAAAACAACTTTTTTTTTTTTTTTTTGGACTCCGGGGAAAGCATGGGGGCGCTTAATTTTCAACTCTTTCTTGTTCTACGAGCACAGTCCAGTGTCGAACATGTCGGCACCCTTCGATCTGTTTATGAAAAACTCCTGGCCCCCCTTCCGTCAGCCGCCCTCAGTTTTCTGTTCTCTTCTGGTCTCATTTTAGGCTGTGGCGTCCGTGGGCCGTTTTCTTCTTCACTGCCTTCTCGGTATTGGCAGTTTGAACAGCAGCACTCACTTGCACGATGATTTTATGTTGTGTTGTGTTGGGTTTAATGGCGCATAAGCGGCTAAGGCTATCATGCGCCAAGAACAAGGTAAACAAAATTGTTTTATATAGGATGTTATACAAAAGCGTAAAACAACGGTGGTGTAATGGGCCTAAAAAGTTATTTCACGCAACCTAGTAACAATATAAGACGAAATTTTAGAAGTGTCTTATGGTAGAAGTTTTAAAGAGGGTCCGGTAATCTCTGCAACCATCCTTGGCGGCGCAAGGATGTCGAGGCTCCCAACAAATCGAATAAAGTACTCAGCCTTCTTCTCGGGATAAGAGAGTGGCTGAGGTGTGATTAAAAAAAAAACTGCTTGTTGTAAAAACTGACCATTATTTATTAGATCTACAATTTGTTTACACCGCCGCGGTGGCTCAGTGGTTACGGCACTCTGCTGCTGACCCGAAAGACGCGGGTTCGATACCGGCCGCGGCGGCTGAATTTCGATGAAGGCGAAATTCCAGAGGCCCGTGTACTGTGCGATGTCAGTGCAAGGTAAAGAACCCCAGATGGTCGAAATTTCCGGAGCCCTCCACTACGGCGTCCCTCATAGCATGAGTCGCTGTGGGATGTTAAACCCCCATAAACCATAAACCAAACAATTTGTGTAAAACACCTGCTGTGTTTAAACACTTTAAAACCTGTGAAATGTCAACAAGTGCATATTCACCTAAGAGCAATGTTGGATGGAATGGTATGTGTTCCTTATAAAAAACTGTAAAATGCTCCTTCTTGAGTCTTTCTAGTTTTCTGCATGAAAATAAAGCATGATTTATTGTTAGCACATCTTTGCATACATCACACTATGGCTTGTCTTGTTTTGTTAGTAGGAAATTATGTGTGAGGTGCGTGTGCCCTGTACGAAGACGACAGATAACCACTTCTTTGAAACGTTCCAGGTGGGTGCAGGACTTCCACTCACCTAAACCGGCTTCACTAAGTGTAGTTTGTTGTTTGTTTCATTGTTCCATACGGACTGCCATTTCTGTCTTATGTTACGATGAACTAAGTTAACGCAATCTTTAAATAGTATATTTGCTTTTTTGATTTGCTGGTGACGAGCTTGAGCAGCGCAGAAGTCTGCATTCTCGTTTCCTTTTGTTCCGACATGACTCGGGACCCAGCAGAGTTTTATGTTTTGTCCTTGACCTGTGGCTATTACTATGTTATGTATGATGTCACAAAGTAACGGAGTGATTGCATTTCTAGAGTGGAGAGCAGTAAGTAAACTTAGTGAGTCTGTGTATATAATACTGCTAGTGAGCTTCTCGTTTACAATTTGCTGAGTGGCTACACAGACGGAGCGCGATAATTTTAGGCGAAACGAAAACTGTCCCCTTGCTTGATTCTTATTAGCTTCTCATTCGCTTGTACTGCTTTTCTTTTATAGTTTTTTTCTCGAGCGAAACGGTGACAACACTCAGGGACGTTCTATTTTACATCCCTTCCTCGAGTACATAAAATTAAGTTCGAACTGTACGAACTGTAATCAATCAATAAGGGTGCGGCCAATTTGGTTGCCACCTCATACCCACTGCTGAAAATCGCCGCAGCGTTTCCTCATAGTTGAGTTTCCCTCTCAATCTTGTAGAGGGAAATTGCCATGAAGATGATTATTGAAGGATGCTTGACGTCTTGTAGATTCGATACTGCTCAATAACGTTGCTAGAGGACACTTCTGGGGAGGTTAAATATTTATTAATAATTAATGAAACAAGGATGCAAGCAAGGTGAAAACAATTAAATTTGACTAACTCATAGTTTTACGTGACGAAACCAGCCCTCAGTCCTGCCGAAACAGCTGGTTTTAAACCCTGTGTCCCCGCCCTCGGTGGAGACAGTAAACAATCAAGTAACTCCACAAACATCCACCCAATAAATCATTGGGGAAAGGAAAACATCACCAATCAACAATTCGGAAAGGACAACACAACCAATCAATGATTTTCGAAAGAAGATAACTCATCTCGACAAACACTGTATAAATATGTACACTTTCCACCATCACGATTTCGGAGGATTCTCCTTTCCTACCGCGAGCTTCGCGAACATTCTCGCTTTACCACGGTGCAGGTTGTTGCAACTTCTGGCAAACCCAGGTTCGAAGAAAGTCACCTCAAGGCCCATCTGTTCAGTACCCTCACTCACAAACTGTCCTCATGCCTGCAGCTAGCGGGGCAATGTCCTATTGACCGTGCCTCAAACTGTCAACGTGCGCCGCTGCAGACATGGGACAGAAGCCACGCGACGCGACCCGGATCCGCATTGCCGCAAGAACGTGCACAGTGGGATGCGACCTGACGTATACGTTGCCGGAAGGGATTTGACCTTTCCCGTATTCACGGAATCTTCCACTGTCCGGCTCCCCTTATCTCACTGGGTAGCGAGTGTCTCACCCCCTCCTGTGCAGTTGTGCGGAGGGCAGAAAAAATTAAAACATAAAATATTACCATTTTGGATCTCTTTTTGAAGTCGTTAAATGCTCAGGGGAATCCCAGGGAGTAATTACTCATTGACATTAATCCGAGTGCAGCCATACGGCTACAAAGGAAAGCTATACAGTTTCCTCAGAAACTTCGTAGTTAAAGAAAAATTCGTCCTGGTCCGGGGTTTGAACCCGGGACCTCCGCTTCACCGGAGCAGTCGCTCTACCAATTGAGCCAACCGGGCCGGCAAGCTTATGGTAGGGTTTATGGTAGGCTTATGGCAGGCTTATGATAGGCAAGCTTATGGCAAGCTTTGAGATGTAGTAGAAATGCGCTGAGTATAAAAAGAACAATACGAGACAAGACTGAACTAAGCGCATCGTCCAGTCTTGTCTCGTGTTGTTCTTTTTATACTAAGCGCATTTCTACTACAGCTCAAGAAATGAAATATCAAGTAGCCCATGTTGTAGCATTGTTAGTTAGGATATCTCCTTGGGCGCCAAAGGCATCGCCATGTCTGGTGCTATGCATAAAAAATAAAAATAAAATCCACTTGCTTGATTTGCGACGCTGAGCTCCTCCAAGTACATGACAGAAACAAGAATCCTCTGGCGTTACCGAAAATGGCACTTGGTGTTCATGTCGTTTCCGGGCTTGAGTCGGGCTTGTCCAGTTCAAGAGATGGGTTAAGTAGGTCAGTTTTGGCGTGGGTCCGGCCCAATCAACAAATTACGGCTAGAGCAGAGCTCTGTAATGCGCACACCTGGACACAGAAAAAAACCTAAGGATTGCACCACTCGACATCCAATCTTACAGTAGTTATTGCCGAGAAGCGGACAGTCGTTGTTTCAGCAGTAAGTATTGTAACACTTGCGTATATGAGATCGAGCCGTGCGGGAGCGTGGCAAGAGACATGTACCTATATTTTCAGGACTGGCAATGCGAAATTCTGTAAAGGATCTCACAATACTCGCAGCGGTTCATTGCATCCGCGAAGGGCCTGCGCCCGTGCCAGTGGTGAATTACAAAAGCAACGAAAGATTGCGTTCCCGTGCCCGCGGAATTCTCTGCATCGGTTGTTCAGAGACATCGGCTTGATGTCTTCTCCTGCCTCGAGTGCCCTCAGCAGAGAATATTTGCTTTCCCCAGCTGTCAACAACATGAAAATAGCTAAGCGCGTATCGTCGTCGCGAAACATACACGATCGATTTCGATATCGCGTCCACCCGCCACTGACATCCACTCATTGCCACTCACGTCCACTCACATTCACTCGTCAATCATGTCCACTCACCATGTCCACTTACGCTCATGTCCACTTACGACACTCATGTAAACTTACGCTCACATCCACTCACATCCACTCGCTCGCACTCACACTCATGGCCACCGATTCATATCCACGCACTTGCACTAACATTCATGACCACACTCGCTCGCATCCACTCACTCGCACTCACACTCATAACCACCCTCACTCACATCCATTCACTCGCACTCACACTCACGACCACTCACTCACACTCACAGATGTGAGTGTGAGTGCATACGAGTGCACTCATGAGCGAGTGTGCCGACCTATGCTCACAGTACACGGACGTCAAGAATTTCGCCCCCATCGAAATTCGACCGCGGCGGCCGGAATTAACCCGCGTCTTTCGGGCCAGCAGCCGAACGCCACAACCACTCAGCCACCGCGGCGGCTGCCTCAGAAAGCCTTAAACATTACCCGTAGGTTTCAGGGAAACAACCGTTAGAAAATTAGTAATTTTTGAGGAAATTAAACGGCGCAGTAACTGTCTCACTTCTCGGTGTCTCACACCTAATCCACGCCCTCTGGGAAGGGAGGAAGGCGGGAGCAACAGAAAAAAAGAAAATAGTTGCTGCAGTGGAGGGCTCCGGAAAAATTCGGCAGAGAACCATAAGACTGCTTACGTGTGGGAAAGCGAAACCACGCGCCTATGACGCCACCCGGAACTCCGTATGTCAAACGGTTGCATCACAGTTTTGATACGAAAGTCTGGGAAGGCACGCACTCCTCGCCGAGGCTTTAACCACGCATTACTTCCGAGAGGTCGTTATGACCGTCACCATCATCAGCATCATCATTATTCTCATTCATGCGACGTCATCTGTAGAGCAAAAGCGTTTCCCGTTGTTGATTCAAACCAACCCTGTCGCGCCTCCAGGTGCGGCCCAGCGAATGACGTAATCGCATCTTTTCGACTGACTCTCTATCGCCTTCTGCCTCGTTCCGCTCTCCTTGGCATCCACTCCGTTATCACGCTGCCGGAGGTACGGGAGCAGGAATCAGCCAGATAAGCTGCCAGGCGATTCTGGCGCTCGCAAACACGCAGCCGTGAGGCGGTTACGATAACAAGGAAACATTACTCTTTGTGCACATTGCGGTCGCTGCTGCGTCAGCAGATTAATCGCTGTGTCGTCTTGAAGTACACTCTAGCAGAAAGGAGTAAAGAGAGAGTAAGCTGTGCTCCGACCAACTTGATCCCTTTTAAAAAGGAGAGCGCTAGAGGACGGCTTATTATTGCGAAAGCAATACTACTTGCACTTTCACGCCGTTGCTTGTCGCGGCCGGTGGCCACCATCGCGCCGCGGCCGGTGGCCACCATTGACCTTCATTCGACCTTGACTGCATTACATTGGATTAGATTGTATTGGACTGGACTAGATTGGATTGGATTGGATTACATTAGATTGGAGTGGATTGGATTGGAATGGATTTGATGGGATTGGATTGGATTGAATTGAATTGGATTGAAATGGAATGGAATGGATTGCATTGGATTGGATTGGAGTGGATTGGATTGGAATGGATTTGATGGGATTGGATTGGATTGAATCGAATTGGATTGAAATGGAATGGAATGGATTGCATTGGATTGGATGGGATTGGATTGAATTGCATTGGATTGGATCGGATTGTATAACCGATGCATCACCACAAGTCTAACCACAAGCACCACCACCAGCTACACTACCAGCTGTACCATGGCGTAGGTACGGATATTGCTTTCGCAATTACCGGGCTTAACCAAGCTAAGCCACAGATTTTTCTCTTTTTACTCCCATCTAGGCGTATTAACTCGTGCTTCGACTGTAGTACGGAGAAAAAAAGATGGTTTCTGTGGAAAGGAAATGGCGCAGTAACTGTCTCGCACATCTCGGCGGACACCCGAACCATGCCGTAAAGAAAGGGATAAAGGAGGAAGTGAAAGAAGAAAAGTGGTGGTGGTGGTGGTGGCGAAGTGGTTGAGCATCCGCCTCGCATGCGGGAGATGCGGGTTTCGATCCCCAGTGCCGCCGGGTGCCCACCGGTGGTAGAATGGGTACAAGCTTACCCCTGGCCCGGTGGTGGGCGTATCTTGGGTGAAATGCTTGGAAAATGGGTCCTTGACCCCACCTTGAGCTGAAGAAAAATACCTTGTGCCATGGCGCTCCTTGGCCACAGATGCCCTTGCGCCATGAAATCCATCATCATCATCATTAAGAAAGGAAGAAAGAGGTGCCGTAGTGGAGGGCTCCGGAATAATTTCGAAGCTATAGAATCTGTTCAGAATCGGTCAGCTCGCTTCATCCTTTCCAACTATTCTCGCACGGCTAGTGTTTCTTTAATGAAAACTAATCTTGGTCTGACTTACCTCGCAGTTCGCAGAAATATTTCACGCCTCAGTCTTTTCCACAGCATTTTCTTTCATGACGAGACACTAAAAGAGGAATTTTTTTCTTCTATACCAACATACGTGTCATCACGTGTTGATCATCCCCATAAACTTTCCATCCCAACTTGTAAAACGAATGTGCTTTTTAATTCTTTCTTACCAAAGACTAGCACTGAGTGGAACCACCTTCCACCCCATATCGCCTGCATTGAAGACGCGTCATCTTTCAAGGCACTTATCACCAAGCATATCGTCGAACAAGCGTCTGCATCATGATTTTTTGCCTTTTTTTGCCTTTTTTTGCCTTTTGCCTTGTGGATTTGAGCTGCCCGCGAGCAGACCCTACAGCCTGTACTTTTTACTATCTACTTTTTTTTCTTTTTTTACCCACCCCCTCTATAACGCCCTGCGGGCCATGAGGGTATTGTAATAAATAAATAAATAAATAAATAAATAAATAAATAAATAAATAAATAAATAAATAAATAAATAAATAAATAAATAAATTTGAAATAAATAAATTTCGACCACCTGGGGTTCTTTAGCGTGCACCGACATCGCAGAGCACACGGGCGCCTCCTGCGTTTCGCCTCCATCGAAACGCGGTCAAGCGGAGAATTCGAAAGCTTGCATCGCTTAGCCCTGGTGGTGAGCCTGCCTGGGATTTAGATCCTCCTGCAGTGGCCTGAGAAAATAAGTTGGCCTAATTAGTACTGAAAAGACTAGTGCTTCTTACTAAAGGAGGTGACGAGTGGAAGAAGTATAGTTGCGGATGTTAAGTGCTGCGAAATGTCAGCTCTGATTATTCACTCGAAAAGTTGAATATACTTCTTTCTTGAAATTGATTGCGATCCATCCGAACAGATGTATGAAATAAATATGTGAATCCAACAAAAGAAAAAAAGCTTAGCAAATGCCTTAACGCACATCGTTTCAATTCTTTATCAAACAGCCTGGAACAGCAGCCACCGCTAAGTGGTAGAGGATCTACTCAGGAATCGCTGTTGTCCGGTACGGCTGGTGACCGATGCTGCCGGAAATGGTGAGTACCACTGGGATTTGACCAGTTTTTTAACGGGCATAAAGGCACCGCTTTGCCATATACTCAGCTTTCACAGGTATTAAGCGTTTAGAAAACGATTCAGCCGGTCGATGACCAAACCATTTCGATGACAGGTATAGATGATCCGCCATCGAACGGCCTGATTTTGCCTGACAGTACAGCCGATGGAAGCAACGTTTAAAACCGCTATAATGGTATAATAGTTTACCGGCATAGCAAATGCATCATGTGCAGTCTGTACTGGGTATGAATGGCAATTCCGGCGGATAACACAGCGGTTTTTCCAATTAGTACAAGCACCTCCATACCTTGTGCTTGGCTTTTCCAGGTTTGGAACGCTTGGAAAACGTGTGGAACCTATCTGCCGCTTATCGCACCTACTCGAATTCTTGCTCACAATTATGCGCAAAATATGAATTAGTCGTGCAGCCGAGCGGCCTTACCCCCTTACCCGAGTTTAACCTCCTCACTTCACTCGCTGCCTTTCCATATATGTACTGCCCGTATGTGTACTTTCCCACGAACGCGAGCAAAAGGAACGACATTCAGCTCTAGCAGCGGATGGGACTACGAGCAAGCTACAACCGCGCAGCCATTTTTTTCATTTTTTTTTCCTTGAGGACATCCCCCTACACCTGGTGCCGATGTGTGCGCGGTCGTCGTGAAACGCTTTGCATTGGCGTGGGAAGAACGGAATGCCGGTTGTAACGGAAGTTAAACGCACAAAGTGAAACGGAACACAATGAAAGATAGTAGCGGAAACGCAACTCTGGTACGGACACCGTAGGTGCACGAAAGCGTAGCAGACGACACTGACGACAACGACGAGGAAGCAGAAGAACGTTCTTGTTTTTTTCCTTTCCGTTTCAATTCGCGCGCGCGCCCAACCTGTTAGCCGAACCTGTTCGCGCCTTATTCTTTGTTTTCTTTTGCTTTATTCGTTTCTTCCTGTAAGGGTAACAGCGAAGTGAAAAGAACAAAATGCGAACTAGAGTATGAAGCCTTCCCCCTCAATCCCGCTCCCTCACTCCGTAAATCCCCGCCACGATTCATTCGTCCATTCTCTCTCTCTGGTGCTTCTAGATTGATGGGTGAGGGTAAGAAAGAGGGGGACGTGGTAGCGATGAGAGAGGGAGAGAAACGGCCGAACGTTTCATGGCTCGGGTAAAACAAGAAGAAAAAGACAGAACGAACGGAAACTGGTCGGACGACTCCTCCTCTCTTCGAATGTCCTTTCCTCTCGATTGAGATCTCTCTCCCCTTCCACGGCGAGGGTGCAGAGCGAGAAATGAGATTCCACCACTAGCCTACCCCCCTCTGCGACCGCCGTTCGGTGGCGTCGGCGTCATCATCAGACGGGCCGGTCTTCGAGTTACCGCCGCCGGACAAGATTCTCGCTCGTGTTGCCTGCAGAGGCAGCGTCGTCGGAGAGCCCGGCGCACGCGCAAGCTTTGACGTTGTACTTCGCCCGGAGGAAGAGTAGGGACAACGATTTATAAATGCCGGCTCGCCGCCACCGGAATCTACGCAAGCATCATCACCCTCGACTGGAGCTGGCAAACAACTCGGCGCGCGCTTTGAAGGAGGACGGTTCAGTGACGACGAGCTGAGGAGGAAAAAAAAAAAAAAGCGACGAACACGTCGATACTATCGACGAAGCCAGGTAGCGATACACACTCCGTTTCTGTGGTGCCGCCGGAAGACGTCAACGAAAGTGGATTGAGAAGACTGTTCGGCTCCGGTGTTATTTTTCGCGTGTTGTGCGGTGTGCTTTTAGGGTGGCAGCGAGGACAAGAATGGAACCAGCAGCGGGTGTGATGTGTGCTTTGTTGAGTGATCACTTGGACGTCACAAGACGCCGGGGGCAGGAGTGTGGAGGTCGACAGAGTTGCGGCGGACTTCGTGGTTTCAGCGCCGGCACCGGTCTGTGGTTTAGGACAGTGGTTTTCGCAGCGACAGCCTTGGTGTTGGCGACACAGACAACGTAAGTACTCGTACCAGAAAGGAAAATTTCGCATAGTGTTTTTGCGCTCGCATGTGATACTCGTATGGTTTCGGAAATTGTGTCTGTTGCGGTAAAATCTGATCCCGCATTGAAGTGGCGGTTTCCTGACGCTGGGGTTACCGATGACGTAAAACGCGGAATTGTGAAGCTTGGTAACGGGATGCGGCAACTATAGCGTTCACTTACTGTCATGGTCATGGTATGCAGGCGGACTTGTCCGAATATACTATTCTTGACGGATAGAAGCCCGAAAGTAGGAGCAGCAAAAGCCTAACACAAACGGCACGACACGTAACTTCTTCTTTCAAGTAATTTGACTTCCAAAACAATCACAGACACGTACAGTCTGAAAGCGTTCATCGATTTATTCGACTAACAAGGAACTATCTTTTCCTACGCATTAGATTATTTTTTGTACCCATGTCTTTGATGTTTTTTTGTGACTTCCACTAGTTCCTGCTTAAGGTTTCTTTCTGCACATGCGTTTTGCTTCCATAGCTTTCGTATCTGAGATTGCTTTGGAAGTTAAACTTCTGTGTGCTGTCGTTTAACTTCGTCTTCAGGTTTCCCCCCTTTTCGCTTCTCTTCATTATGAGTAAGGATGGTAATGGTCCTTGAATGCTTGCCGCGCCGGTACTTATACACTTCCGTAAACTAAACTGTAACATTTTTACAGGTGATCTTATCCTTTCTCGAACCTGTAAGTTTGATTCCTCGCGTCAAAAAGTGTCTTCACATCTTAGCTATTCTAGTAGTTCATATTTGCTGCATAAGATGTAGCTAAAGAGGTAGTTTCTGCATGGTCGAATCACTGTACAGAATTAATCTTAGCCAGGCGGAGTGCTGTAATGCGATTAACCTCTCAGCATAATGAAATAACATTCTTTAGCGTATGTGCTATTAGCTTTGAATACCACAAAGTTTAATAACATGAGTCCGACAGGGATGATGTCAACTATCAACGTGATAGTGTGGTGACGAAGAGCGAACGCTGTAGGCCACGCCATAGGTCTCTCTCTATTTTTCATTTCCGAACCCTACCAGGGTCTGTCTTTCAAGGAAATTATACCACATACTCCCAGCATAGAAGGGGCGAAAATTCGGTCCGAAATTTGGCATGCACATAGAAATTCTGGAGCGGAGAAGTTAACAGAAATACGCGTATTCTAAACATGTCAGCACCAGCTGATTTCTTGCCACGCGCTAATAGCCGCACTCAAAAGCGAAGCGTGTACTGTTTGCCACTACATGGTAGCGATTTGAACTAGTTCGTGAAGCATAATCAACCAGGGAGAAAATGACTTCATGCTGCGCTATTCGCTCACAACAACAAAATGCCCCGTGTCTCTCCTTGCTCCTGTCTCGTTTCTACCCTCTACCGTTCACTTTTCAAATTTTTCTAATCTACCACGAAGGCGACTGACGTACTACGTGTCTGGACGGGTACTGTCACGCGCACTGGACGTCAAAACAACCGCTTAACGATCGATGCCGGATCCGGACCGTTATGTAAAAATTTCGTTAATTCTAAGTCATTTAATTCGAACTTCCGTATAATTCCAACTTTTGGTTCCTTCGAATTCGTTCCGCCAGCATCGCGCGTATTAGAAGGAAACCGATCGAGGCTACCCTCAGTTCGATCTTCGCGAAATTCGAAACACGTTTTCGGTTGCCTTCCAGTTCGAATAATGATCGAGATTCGACTTCAGTGGGTGACTGCACACCGAGACCTGTACAATATGAAGCGGCTTTCCAGCGTCGTATTTCGTTTTCATTCCTCTCGCATGGGCCCCAGCGGGCCGCCGCCACTGCCGGGATCGGAAAGTAGGTGCAGTGAACGATAAGAACGAGAAAAGAGTAAAACAAAAAAGAATGCCGCTGTCCTTGGAAGGGTAGATACGCAGACGCTTTTTTTGTTGTAGCGAAAGTTAGAGGTTACATCGAACTGGAAAAATGGAGCAAATATATGTAGCTGTACGCATAGAATGCATGCGAGAGCGTTCAACGTTTCCTTATGCGGCTTTTCGACGAACACTCATTCGTGACACAAGGTAACGCGGACCATTGGCGGATAGAAAGAAATTTTGTTCTGAAGGCGTCAGCGAGTGGAAACTTGTAAATAAACCCACTCAACAAATTAACCCGCATGAAACAGACGAAAACATGAGGACCCATTTATGTCTTACGGTGAACGTTTACTACATTTCTCTTGAGTCTTACGTCTGTTTTCTGCCAATTTCATTTTTACCATACTGTGCATCTCTATCTTAGCGACTCTCAAAAAGTTTCTTGCCTCAACCTCATGCTCGTTTGCGGTGAAACTGTATACCGGGGGCTTTCATGCTGCGGCAGTTTTGTCTCGTAGTAAGTCTCACAGCGGCACTTGCCTGGTTCGGTCTCGCATGATGCAAGCTCTGAATAGCTGCGCCGAAATTGTGGGGCAAATGAGACAAAAGTTGCCGCAATATGTAGGCTCTGCGCACAATTTACCCGCAAACGAGCGCTGTCGGTTGAGGCGGGAAATTTTCTTGCGGAAGCACTACTTCACCGGTTCACCAGTTTGCGCGAAGACTGACCTTGAGGGTGACCTTGGCCAACCTGGGGAAATAAATATGTATTGCCGCTAATGAGTTTCGGTCCCGCGGCTGCTCGAACAGATCAGCTTTGCTGGCCAGTGCACGAGATAACTACGCTATCGTTGTATTTTTTCGTTTTTCTTTCATGGCATGCATTCTGCATGGTTATGTACAGAAAGGATATATATATATATCCTTAGGTAGAGCACCGGACGCGTAATTCGGAGGTCGTGGGTTTGGATCCCACCGGCGGCATGTGGTTGTTTTTTCTTCTGCTTTTCTAATCAATTAGCTTTAAGCGATGACATATTCAGTAATATTCTAAATTGATCAACGCCACAAAATAAATAAATAAATTAAAAAAAAAATCCCCTGTGTCCCTTGGTTTCTGTGGCTGTTGGCTTCTCTCATATATATAACGAGCCCCTCATACCCCTTCACTTGTTTGCTTAATTGCTTAGCGAGGGCCTCGGTTCTAGCAGCCTTGACGCCATAGGAAGCATAAGAGGGTTCTCATACAGCTTCCACCCTCGCCCTTCATGACGTTCTACGTCACACCAGCGGTAACTCAGGACGTTCTACGTCCGCCGCTTACGAACGTGGGTGGCGCTAGTGAACACTCTCAGGGTTAGGTTATTTGTAAACATAAATACCCCCGAAAGCAGAAGATTTTACAGCCGTCGCCGTAGCTCAGAGGTAGAGCACCGGACGCGTAATTCGGAGGTCGTGGGTTCGGATCCCACCGGCGGCATGTGGTTGTTTTTTCTTCTGCTTTTTAATCAATTAGCTTTAAGCGATGACATATTCAGTAATATTCTAAATTGATCAACGCCACAAAATAAATAAATAAATTAAAAAAAAAATCCCCTGTGTCCCTTGGTTTCTGTGGCTGTTGGCTTCTCTCATATATATATATATATATATATATATGATGCGAAATTGAGAAACGCTTCTTTTAAGTAAGCATTTATTGGGAGTCGATGTTTCGGACAGAGCCTGTCCTTTTTCAAGACTGAAGTTACATGGTTCTTGCTTCTCTTCTTAAAGGGTCTTCATCTGTACAGGTGTTCGACACATGGCTCATGCGTCGAACACCTGTACAGATGAAAACCCTTTAAGAAGAGAAGCAAGAACCATGTAACTTCTCATGTGTCGAACACCTGTACAGATGAAGACCCTTTAAGAAGAGAAGCAAGAACCATGTAACTTCAGTCTTGAAAAAGGACAGGCTCTGTCCGAAACGTCGACTCCCAATAAATGCTTACTTAAAAGAAGCGTTTCTCAATTTCGCATCTTATTTAAACTAGCAACCAAGTACGTTTATCTTATTGTGCTATATATATATATATATAGTGAAGTATACGCTTCGTTAAAGGAAACATATTTGTTCGACTTTAACGAAGCGTATACTTCGCTATATATTCTTGTAAGCAGTCAAGTACTTCATGCTTTCGCAACCTATATATATATATATATATATATATATGGATGTGTGTACACACACAAAAAACTATTTACAGGGCACCTAGGTAGGCGCTACGTGGCACAAACTTGATTGAAACATAAGAGAACTAAAACGCTGGCAAGGATATACAGCGCACCAGGTGAGGACAGAAATCCGGTAAAAGGTCCAGTTCTTTGTAAATGTCCGTTACCTGAAGCAGCCGATCACGCCTCGTGTTGTTGTTTTTGCCTTAGTGGCATGGCACATACCCACGATGGTTGATAGGCCAGGGTTCAGGGCGGAGAGCTAAAAGAAGAGGGTAAATTGGTGCCAAGCTAATGGATTTGCTTTAGGTGAGAAATCATGTAAATTATGGTGGGAAATTAAGAATAATAACAGTAACAATAACAACAAGAATGAAAACAATAAACGGGTAAGAAAATTAGAGTTAAACTGCAACACACTCTCGCGCTGTGCATTGCACGTCGGCGGTTTCTTCAATTAAGGCTGCTATAAAACTAATACTCGCGGTTCGAGCTATGTGGCGATAGAGATGTGCGCTGCATGCACTGGCATGGACAACGTTGTGGCAGAAACACGGCTCTAAAGCATAGGCCTCCGGCGTACATTGTGTAAATTGCCATTGATAATGACAAAGTTGAAGACGCGCATATCTGGCTCCCTGGGTCAGTGGACACCTCAATCACGTTTTCAGGTACGTGGAGGCGGTGTCCACCGGCAAAAAACTGCGCTTCCGCACAATATTCCGTGTTTAGCAATGCTAAACCGCCAGCCAATTTTTCACAGTCGCTGCGACAAAGATGCACATCACGGTACTTGTTTTGAACTGGCAGACTTATGTTCAAGGTTACAACAGAGAAACCACACTTAAACAATATTGGAACGCGTGGTGCATGCGACGGCTCTGGAGAGTAAGATCAGTGCACGAGCATGCCCTTCCGCGGTGGCTCCTAATCTGGACACCGGAGTAGCTCGTGCCTCGCGTTGCAGCGATAAGGCGTGGACGCCGAGTTTGGGGGTTTCCAAGTTTCGCGACGCGAGCGCAATTTAAATCAGGGTGGATGTTTGGGCGAGTTGGTTGCTCATGATGAAAAACTGCAGCGCTCGAAAGAAGGACGCAACGACACAGCGCATGTGTTGTCGTCTTCGTTGTGTCCTTGTCTCGAGCGCTACAGTTTTTCATCATGAGCAATTTAAATGTATGTTACAGCAGTCCTGCTACCCTCTCGCCTCTGGAACTTGCCAAGTCATCATTACCCCTTTCTCCATTCCATCGACTCACAGCTCAAATCAAGACTCCCACTCGGGGCTTCCGCGTCATCTAGAAACAACTTCTCACTGCCTCCGCCTTAATGTTGCATTTACGAACAGTCTACGATACCGTTTCAAGCAAGCACACAGTCCGTACTGTGACAACTGCGGTTGAACTGAGACTGTGCTTCATTTTCATTTTCGCTCGGACCGCAAAGTAGCAACACTACATGACGCAACCGGAAAAGCAGGAATGATTTCACCAAAGCGTTGTAATTCCCCTCATAATCCACTACAGACAGAAAGTGTGTGCGCGAGCCTAGCGTGGTAACCCAGCTGTCGTTGCGTTCGACTGTTGATTCCAAGGTCGTCGGATCGAATCCCGGTAGCGCAGCGGCCGCGTTTTGATGCGGACAAAATAGCAAACACGCTTGTGCGCTGTGCGAGTCATTGCACACGGCAGAATCATTGTACATTGTGCGAGTCACTGTAAAGCAGAAAAGATAGCGTTAGGTATTTTTTCACGAATTAGTGAAGACACGGGAGTGGTAAAAGTATGCGTCTAGCTGCTAGTATAAAACATACGACCCCCTGCACCTTACGTCACAGCGCATGCCTTTCCTATGAATTGGTAGCCATACTATAGTTGGATACAACTCAAGAACGAAGCGGCTTTTCCCCGTCAGAGGAACCCCTTCTAGCCAGTGGCGTCGACAGATTCGCATAAACATGCTGTAGTGGCAATACAAAGAGGGGCACATTAAATGGGATGCTCTCCTCTCTGCATTGTTACGGCACTTATAGAAATGATCTATAGACAGTCTATAGACTTCTTATAGAATTTATTTCCTTTCTGCAGATATTTGTTATTGTCTATTCATTGTCTATTGAATATGTATAGACAAAAGTTTAGTAAAAGTGTAATGCCATAATTCTATAAATTGCCTATAGACTGTCTGTAGTATATGTTTTGCCTATAGGCTGTTGCCTAGGATTTGTCTATAGAGAGTCTATAGACTATATATAGTCTATAGGGAGTATATATAGTCTATAGAGAGTATATAGACTCTATATACATGTTGTAAGGGTTGCACGTTCATGAGAATCGGCGGACGCCATTGGCTGGAAGGGAGTCCTTTGACGAAAAAAGCCGCTTTTTTCGTGATTTGTATCCGACTATAGAGTCTTTGAAGGAGTGATGCAGGTCATACTTAGTGCCACTGTATACGTCAAAGGACCCCAGGTGTCCCCTCATTTCCCAGGTGTTGTATTGGTGCGCAAAATGCATAAACTGCGTCAACTAAATAGTTAGTCAGCGGACGCGTCTCAGCAAGTCTGGCTTATGCCTCGGAAGTTGTGCAAACGCCCCGGGCTTTAAGATGTCGTCATGAGTAGCGTACTTCCCCGATGAATGTGTGAGTAATCAGTTCGCCAACACTTTTGTAATCCAGGAAGAAAACACCTAGATGTCCCGCCGCGAGGCTTCGAGGCGAAAGATAAAGCGTCACGGGTAGCAGCAGCAGTTTTACTCCCCCCCCCCCCCTCATCACCTTCCGCCCTGTCCGACACCATGAGATTGCCCTTTCAAAGATCAATTTAATTTCTGTACCATTTGCCGTACAGTTCGATCCCGGCCGCGGAGGTCGAATTTCGATGTAGGCGAAATTCTAGAGGCCCGTGTACTGTGCGATGTCAGTGTACGTTAAAGAACCCCAGCTGGTCGAAATTTTCGGAACCCTTTACTACGGCATCTTTCATAGCCTGAGTCGCTTTGGGAAGTTAAACCTCAATAAACCAAACCTTAAGCGTTAAAGTGAAATAAAGCTGCTTACCAGCGATTGTACTGATTGATTGATTTACGGGGTTTAACGTCCCAAAGCGACTCCGGTTATGAATGGCGCCGTAGTGAAGGGCACCGGAAATTTCGACCCCCTCGGGTTCTTTAACGTGCACTGACATCGCACAGCACATGGACCTCTAGAATTTCGCCTCCATCGAAATTCGACCTCCGCGGCCAGGATCGAACCCGTGTCTTTCGGGTCAGCGGCCGTGTGCCTTACCCACTGGCTCAGCATTGCGCAATAACAACGGGTAGCGCAGTGGTTATGCGCTCGGCTGATGACCCGACAGACGCGGGTTCGATCCCGGCCGCTGCGGTCGAATTTCGATGTAGGCTAAAATCCTGAGACCCGTGTACGGTGCGATGTCAGTGCAGGTTAAAGAACCACAGGTGGTCGAAATTTCCGGAGCCCTTCACTACGGCGCCCCTCATAGCCTGAGTCGCTTCGGGATGTTATACCTCCATGCACCACATAAGAAATAGAAAAGATGCGCTGTGGTAAGCAACATGAATTGCCCAACCAAGAAGTAGGAAGGAGAAGAAGGAAAAACTTTATTTGAGGCCAGCACTAAGACCCAGTGAAGAAGAGTGCTTGATCCGCCTAGGCCCGCTGATAATCTGCCGAGACCGAAGAAGCCAGTCACTCCAGGAAGGAGGGGGAGGATAAGGGAAATAAGGAGAAGTAACGACAGTGTTACTTGAGTAGAGAATGTGTTCTGTGTCTTCCTTGTTCTTTGGACAGTTGGGTCAGCGAGCTATGTCACGCCTCCCAAGTCGTAGGGCATTAGTGGGGCGAGGAGAGTGTTAATTAGAACTTTGCGAAAGACGTGCGCTTGTTCCGTGTTCAGTGACGGGTGAGGTTGGAGTAAAATTGTGCGATTTTCCCTATGTTCCGGTAGTGTTCAGATATTTGCTCTTTGTATGTTGCGGCGTCTGCCACTGACGATTTCTCGGGCCCGTTGACGAACCAACTCATTTCTCTCGATTCTAGCATGACCAGGTATCCAACGTAGGATGACTGAAATGTTAGGTCCGCTGTTATAGGATTCTACTAGAATGACATGTAGGTGGGTTTCCAGTAGTCGGCATTGTATATTGCTGATGGCTTTGATTTAGTCGGTATATATGTTGACGTTAGTGGTCTGGGGTTTAGTGAATAAAGATGCTACCTTTATGGCATATATTATCGCGTGAGTTTCTAGAGTGGTTATGTTGGGAGGGTTGGAAAATGGAACCAGTAAGGAGGATTGTCAGCAAGGTGAGCACAGCAGTGCCAAACTGCGAAATCGGGTGATAATCTGGCGTGCAAGGTCAATAATTGTGTTCCTGCATGAGGCAAGGTATCTCGGTTCCGTACGTTAACAAAACTAATCCTCCTCCCGGAGAGCTTGCTTGCCGTCCGTACGGGCACACTTACATCGGTTGGGGCTCCCCAACTCCTCCATCCGAGACGCGGTGAAGCGCAGTTTATCACGCATACATTTACTCGTCTTGTATGCGTGGCAGCTGAAGGAACGGCTGCGGCGACTTAGACGAGGCAAATCGCGCGTTGGAGGGTGCGCCGGCGTGAAATTTGCATAACGGAAAGGCACTCCGCGCCGTCCCGGCGACGACACGTGCCACACGCAACGCCAGAGGTTTCCCCCGTCGCGGGGCGACGGTGCAGTGACGTCAGCGTCCGCCGAATCCCCCCCCCCCCCCCCCCCCCCCCCCCCCCGTTCTTTTTCTATTGACGTTCGCAGTTTCCGCTAAAGGGCAGAAGAGAGAAGTGTCGTGAGAAAACGATCTACGGGGATGTTCTCACGTACGCGCCGAGTAAGGAGTAATGAAGAAAAAATACAAATAAACAAACGCGGGAATTTCTCCAGATTCTTTACTCGATATAAATCAAGAGATGCGAAAAAGCAGAAACCCAGAAGAAAGGAAGCGGCGTTTGGTAGCCAACTCCAGTCGAGGGCATTTTAAGTGAAATTTAAAGAGGAAATACAGAAGAACAGCTAGGACATGGAATGTACAGGACTTAATACTAGTGGTATGTTGGATTTCTAGAGTTGATATCAAGAGGGGGAAAAACGTTACGACGAGTTTGAGAATTGCTGGAATCACATCGCCGCAGCTGGCACAAAGAGGAATGGGCAGAGGTCATTGGGAGAAGATATTATCCTTCGCTGGACTCAACTTACTTCAGGATCATGATGATGATGATGACCATGATGATAATGACAGCTCTACAGGTTGGCTATTCCGTCGCGAATATGACGGACGGGTCGCGGACACCCAAGTGAATAAAAAGTTGCGCTGCTACCGTTCCTTATTGTCTTGGCACGACTGCTGTGTAGGCCGGCTTGCCCGAAGAAAAGTTCGGGTGTGTGACGATAGATTACTATCTATCAAACGGCGAACTTTCACCGTGGGATCAACGTCTTCGTGGAACTTTGATTCGGCAGCTGCGTCTTTTGCTGCGAGCTTTATTTTGCCGTCCAGGGGGTAAAATAGAGGAAAAAAGACAATGGCCATCATCACTCATTCGAAGCGTAGTTTGGTCTTTACGGGCCACGCGCTATTATTTTAATTGCCTTTTCTCCCGCCCACCCTGAGGAACTTAAATAAGCCTCTTCTGTAGTCACGTCCTAGTGAGTTTACTAAAAAACCGCATGCTTTAATAACAAAAGACAGATAGAGGGAAAGCTCATAAATGTTAAAATGCCTGCAGGGATTATTTCGCCAACTGCCCCCTAAGAAATTCGGCGACCTATGCAATTAGCCAGAGGTTAAGTTCTAGCAACTTTTGCAGTAGGCGGTCCAATGTGCGCCGTGATAACGAACTAAACAGTCAATTAACCAAGCAACGAACTAACCAACTAAATGACCAGCAGTGACTTAATTAAATCACTAGTAAATATCACGGATGGCGTTTATTTCTTCGCATGTTCTGCTCACATAGCAACGCTGGCGACAGCACGTGCATGGAAGCACGCTCTGTGCGTTCTAGGTGTCACGTGTCTTGGGGTTTCTCCGAGGTACACTATTATGCAGAGTGCTCAGCGGTTTACATCCTGATGTGAGAAAGATGGTGATGTTACGTTAACTCGTTAAACTTGTTTGATTCACCTCGGAATTCGACTTGCGTTGTGTTCGGGGAAGAGTAGGTAGCTGGTGTCGTCAGTCTTGCACGATGAGTTGCTAGTTGCGAAGCGGGGTGTTGCAGTGAGGCTGTCAACTCAGCGATGACGCTTCTTTCTGTAAGCATGAGGGCTTCTGCGTGGGTACTTTTGACAGAGAGATCTTGCATGCCTTACCAAGTTAAATATGCATCTGACTCAGCTCTGACTGGTGCTCGGATGGGACGCTGTCGGATATTGTTCGATTGCACCACAAACTCGGCTTAGGCACGAGCTATCCTCTGAATCCCCGTTTAAATGACTTGCATGTGACGTCACCGGCTTCGTGATGCAGCACACCGAGCATACCTTCAACAGCGCATGCCAGAGCACTGGAAAAAAATTTCCACCGCGCGCCTAGTTCTCAACACAACGGCCATGTCGATTTTGGTGGAAGCCGTATTTTCCTAACGGTTCCGGCTAAATCTACAATTAAGGTGCCTCAGACACAAAAATTTCATTTTGCATATTTTTTTTTTGCTCGGAGAAAATTTCTGTTAATAACGGGACTAAATTATTAATCGTCATACATGCTGTGAAGTGTTTATTTTCAGGTATCTTCTACTTTCTTGTTTCAATTTCGCAAATAAGAAGCGTCTAGTGTGACGTCATGAAGTAGGAGCGGCATGTGTAATGTTTTTTCACGGCCTTGAATGATGGAGCGCCTCACGGTTCATCTGTAACTGGTCTCTTAGCTAGAAGGCTCAGTTTTTTTCTGTTCCGTACAAGTCACGAGAGTTAATTTTGTTAGCGCATCATAACGTTTCGGGACCTGCTCTGTGACGTCACACAGTGTTGGAAAGCTATCAGCCTAGTACATTGGTTGTTTGGGGCTGCCTCCCCCTCCTAACAACAACAAGAGCAAAAAAACAAGAGCAAAAAAACAAAAAAAGCCCTTGTTCGCATTAGAGCGCTGCATGGAACGACAGTCTCCATGCAGCGCTCTAATGTGATCAAGGGGACCCGTCGTCATCAACATCATCATCAGCCAGACTACACCCACTGCAGGGCAAAGGCCTCTCCCATGTCTCTCCAATTAACCCTGTCCTTTGCTAGTTGCGGCCACTGTATCCCCGTAAACTTCTTAATCTCATCCGCCCACCTAACCTTCTGCCGTCCCCTGCTGCGTTTGCCTTCTCTTGGAATCCACTACGTTACCCTTAAGGACCAGCTGTTATCTTGCCTTCGCATTACCTGACCTGCCCAAGCCCATTTCTTCCTCTTGATTTCAACTAGGATGTCATTAACCCGCGTTTATTCCCTCACGTTACACCTATCATTTTTCTTTCCATAGCTCGCTGCGTTGTCCTTAACTTAAGCTGAACCCTTTTCGTTAGCCTCCCCGTTTCTGCCCCATAGGTGAGTACCGGTAGGATACAGCTGTTGTATACTTTTCCCTTGAGGGATGTTGGTAATCTGCCATTCACGATCTCAGAGAACCTGCCATATGCGCTCCACCCCATTCTGATTTTGCTAGTTATTTGCCTCTCAAGATCCGGATCAGTGGTCACTACCTGCCCTAAGTAGACATATTCACTTACTACTTCGAGCACCTCGCTACCAATTGCGAACTGCGCTACCAATTGTGAAGGGGACCCGTACGGGCCCCGAAACGTCTTGTGTCCTTTTGAAGAATTTTTTGGCGATTGTATGTTCGTTATTTCCACTATGTAAAGGTGCTTGTCCGATCGGTGCTACTGATGCCGAATGCAGAGTGCGCTCTATATACAATCGTGCTTTTTTCTCTTTCCCACGCAGGTGTATGCGGTTCTCAGTCGACCCCTCGAACGGCGCGGTACGCATCCTGCGGGACGCGAGGTCCTCTTTGCCGGCGGCCCCGTCTGAGTCACTGCGCGAGTTCAGGGGTGAGTGACGCTTGGCTGGCCACGCACCTGCCCTGCCCGCTGTGTGCACACGTTTCCGTTTGCGCACCTTGCCTCAGAGTTTACATTGGGCCTTACAAGTTGCATGCATTGCGTTATGTGGATTGGCGTTGCTTTATGTGAATTGTATATCAAGTAGAGCAAGACGGGAGACGGGTGATGTGCTTCTCACTGCGTTTCACAGACTATGTCTCATTCATAACTCTCTTGCCTAAAAGCAGACCACTGCGTAGTAACGTCTCTAGTTACTACGCATGCGCGAGGAATGCAAGAGGACGCTTTGCTCAGAGCCGTGGTTCAGCGGTTCGTTACAGGTCGTTAGATTTAGTTCCGAAAATATCGACACGTATTCCAATCATAAAAACATACCCAACAATTTTGGACAAAGGCATTTTGCATCGGAAAACCGTTTATGAACACAGTTTTTTCCATACAGTGTAGTAAGATTTCGCTATAGCAAACAATATATCGGCGGATCACCTGTCGGCAGGCTTGCTTTTTTAGCTATTAATATTCTTACTATCTTCAAAAGCGTTCCCCTTTGGTTTTCTATGGCGGTCTTAACTGTTCGATGCGATCGATGGAAACACTATAAGAGAAAGATTTTGCTACGCAGGTCAGCCTGTTATCCGCACAAGAACGCATCAGATCGCTATTGCGTCAAAACCGGGACACACCGGGGAGGTCGGGTATCCACACCAGACTGCACCAAGCATGTGCGGTATCCACATAATCCACATTAAAATCAGCTGTGTACATCAAAGAGGACACCCCTGAAGCTAGTGTAGTGGATTTTTCAACGGGATACGGGCCGTGTGGAACATCGCTTCAAATGAACCAGCAAGACAAAGTCACAAATGGAAGAAGGTACACAGGGTTATTCCTGGTTGCCTTGTGTGTTCCGCAAACATCCTCTATATTGCTGACCCAAAAGACGCGGGTTCAATCCCGGCCGCGGCGGATGAATTTCGATGAAGGCGAAATTCCAGAGGCCCGTGCACTGTGCGATGTCAGTGCTCGTTAAAGAACCCCAGGTGGTCGAAATTTCCGGAGCCCTCCACTACGGCGTCCCTCATAGCCTGAGTCGCTTTTGACGTGAAACCCAAATAAACCGAAATCTATATCTCCTTTCACTTGCCTTTTGTTTACATCGCTTTCATTCGAAGCGCCAAGGGCCACGAGCATAGCTCAACTTTCTGCACTCTCCGGTTTGGAGATCCGTAATAGTGAGACGAAATAGCTAGCCTTGTTACTCTCAGACTGGCAAAGTCACGAGTGTCTCTCCTAACAACTACGCAGGCTTTCTTTACAACCTTACATCCTTCGCACGCCTCACCTCCCGCACAAAGAGGTTTTCGAGCTTTCTGAATTCAACCCTCCGCCTTCGTGCCACTGCACGGAATCCGAGGGGAGAGAGCCGATGCGCATGTTTACGCAGAGGGCGCCCTATGTATCCCGCTACAAGCACACGTGCCTGTACGGTGCTTGCGTGACACAGGCACATCGCTTTATGCGTGGCGCGTCTAGCCGGCGCACTCGAGCGTGGCGGAGGGTCTGCGCAGTGAAAGGGTGGTCGTTGCGGACGGCGCTAGATGGGACGTCCCAGGCGCAGAACCAGACCATGTGTGGCGGTGACTCAGTTTTATCAACTACGACCATGCAGCGCTTGCAGGTGGCCGTTGCGGGTACTTTATTTTATATGCGGGGTGTGTGACGTCACGCGGATGATGAAGGCCCACAGGTGTATACAGACGGATTATACGAAGAACCAAGAAGGAAAAAAAAAACACCATTTGCAGTCGTAGAATCATGAAGAACTTTCTTAGTAAACGACATCGCCACCGGCTTAACAGCATATTGCAACCGGAAATCGCCCAACTTGACCTGCTGCCTAAACCTGAGTCAAGAAGGCCGTGTTACTAGCTAGTGCTATCTCTTGGGAGTTGCCACTTGTGGTCACCGGAGATTTCCGATTTTACCTGCCCCGCAGCTACCCTGGAACCTTCGTAAAAAAAATCTGGCATCATGATGGGGTTGGATATAGGGAGTTTAGCTGACTGTCACGCCTCCTTCGGCGTTCAGGGGAACTGCTGAGCGCTGCTCAGTACACTCAGACGGTGGAGAAAGAAAAGCCGCAAGGTGTCACCGACAGCTTTCCGGCCAGCTGATAGGTGGCGCCACAATCTGTTAAAGCTCCGTAAATGGGTCACGGAGAACAGATGAGTTTCTAAACGGATTTTCACGACTGATACTGGTCACGTGGTTCAGACTTTGTCTGCATGAACAAACACAGAAAAAAAGAACCATGCTAAATCTTCAGTGAACCATCTCAGAACTGCGCGTAACGGAACGCCCCACCGCCTTGTGTTTCGGCACATATTTTGCAAGACGAGATAGCGTTCTGAGAGAAACTAGACGCGTTTTCGAGTGGGAAGAGGCTCGCGGCGACGATCTCAGCTCGCTCACCTTGTTTTCGTCTCCGCAATCCCTGTCCTACGCATCGACCTCCACAGGATGCGCAGAGCACGAAGGCGTTGAGATGACGCGGCCGGCCTGTTTTCCATGTTTCGCGCGCACACACAAAAAAATTTCATCACCCACTGCTTTTACGGAAAATAAGGTTCGGCTGAAGGCAGCGTCAAGTTCTCGGAAATGGTACGGGACCTAGAAATGCTACCGCATACAGTGATAGAACTACGTTTCCTGATCTATTCGACTATAAGTGGATGCTAGCATGTAACCGGCTAATTAATCCTCATTGTGCTATTAATAAGCAATTACTGATGAGCTATAATTAGAAAAGATGCTTAGCCACATCGCAGCTCTCGGAGAGGGTGTGGTACCCGATCACGTGACCGGGTCACAGTGACGCGCACGCCACCTTGTGCTGCGGACAAAAAACAACGAGGAAGCCATTGATAGCAGGGTGGGGCTAATCATGTCAATTAATCACTTTTTACGAACCAAGCGAAGAGCGGGCCGGTTGTAATTGAGCGTGCCAATCATTTATTTTTTAAGGTTAATCAAATGTCGGCTCTAAATAGAAACCAGTAATTAGCATTCGATCCCGTCCACTCGTTCTCTTTTTTGTGCAGTGCAAATGGGAGCTCCACTCTTTGAATAGGTTGGTTTGGTTTATGGGGTTTAACGTCCCAAAGCGACTAAGGCTATGAGAGACGCCGTAGTGGAGGGCTCCGGAAATTTCGACCACCTGGGGTGCTCTAGCGTGCACTGACATCGCACAGTACACGGGCCTCTAGAATTTCTCCTCCAAAGAAATTCAACCGCCGCGGCCGGGATCGAACCCGCGTCTTTCGGGTCAGCAGCCTAGCACCATAACCACTGAGCCACCACGGCGGCTCTTTGAATAGCGTAGTGCAACCCAAAGAGGAATTGTAACAGAGAGAGAGAGAGAGAGAGAGAGAGAGGAGATCGATTTAAGATCAAGTCAAGACCATAGATATGTTCTTCCGCTAAGCGGAAAAGAGGCAAGCGTTAAGTTAGGATGAAGTCGACGACTGCTTTCCGTGTATTCGCAGTTTTTCTAGTTTTCCTGCTGACCACGCAAAATTAGCTAGCCACCGATTGGCGCTGGCATGTCGTACAAAGACACCACTACACGAAGTTGGACCGTACGGCTTTCCGAGCCAAAAGATGCTCTTCGTCATCGCACCGCTTGACACGTAGTCGTCTGCGTGTAGAAGGACGAATGCGAATGAGCAGCCTTTACACGCGCGCCAGCTGTCAAAGTCACCGTAATGCATTTGCGCTCGCTCGTCGCTTGGCACACGCACACACTCATGCGCATTGATTTGCCATCGTGAGTCATGCACGCCTTACTTGCATGCTGTGCATCGCATTTCTTTGCAGACGTCTTACGTCTTGCACGGTATTAGATGTTGTGCAACTATTGCCTCTGTACGCAGAGTAAAACGCAAAAGAAAAACAAAGATGTCAGAGTCTCGGCCTTTCCAAAGTGAAGAAAAACTGGTACCTGTACCACGCAACACCCCCCCCCCCCCCCCTCCCCTCGTCTACCCCTGTGCCTACCTCAAGTGTTTACTCGCATGCCAAATATGACCCCAGATGGAATATGCCCAGGAATGTTGAACACTGAGACAGTCAAGGCTTATCAGGATGGAACACGACTTCCCGTGTTTTTTTCCGAGTTGCGAGGTTCCGCAAAACAGCCTGCAGTAACGTAGGCGGTGCTGGCCGTGTTAGGAATCGAACCTGAGACCTCCAGATTGTTAGCAATCCATCGTGTAATATCGTGGACAAAAGTCTCCAGGACACGTGTAGTGCGTTCTAGCGCATAGGTGCAATATGTGCCAACGACCACCTTATTTCACCACCACCGTTTACAGTACGTGGGTGTGGCTTTGACATCCACAGTTATGATCTCGAGCCAATGGCTAATAACGGAGCTATCGGCTTTGGCTGCCGCTCAGGTGTCCTGGAAACTCCTCTTCCCTTTAGTACGTTCGTCACTCCGGTCGTTTCTTATGCGGTGAAAAGTGTTTGTCGGCTTGGGTGGTCATGTGCGTTGTATATTAGCCTCGTCGCCTAAGCCGATTACGGAAGGACAAGGATGGTGCTCTATGTCGGGGCAAACCGCAACTCAGGGGGCTTCTAGCTGACAAGGTCACGGCGCCGTCGCTCGCTCGGCAGCGGCCCTGACTTCCAGATACACATCTACGCATGCGTCGGGCACAAATGTGCCAAGGTGAAGCTCTCCTGCACCGTACGGTCGTAGCGTGGTTCGCTGCTGCTCGCAATAGTGGTCACGTGGTCGGTGTAGCGATGGCGAGTGTAAGCACACTTTGAGCCCGCGTTTATTGGTCGTCGGTCGGAGAAAACTGTTGTCGGCGGTGACTGCGATGGCCGAATGGCGGTTACGAGGTCACAGGCGAGTTGAGACAACGTTGAGGTCACGTGACACGTACAAAAATTGCGATGTAATAGCTGTTTACTCATTTGTTCTCGTTCCAGTTCTTGGGACAGGCTGATGTGAGAGTTTAAGTGAATCATAGCGAGAAAACAGTGATTTTATCCTGCTTATAAATGCCTCATGTGACATCAATGTTGTCTCAACTTTTCTATGACGTCGTCGCCACCGTTTGACGGTTAAAACTTCACCAAACTGAAAGAAAATATTGATTTATAAATTAATTAGCTGCCGTAGGTGGATTTCACGCTGTGTTCTATGCATCACAATGTCTAACGCACCATAAAAAAAAAGAAAATAACACGAACCCAAAAGATGTGCTGTGTTGTGTTTAATGGCACATAGGCATCTAAGGCCATCATGCGCCAAACACAAGGTAATAGGAAATGTTTTCTCTGGGATTTGATGAAAATGTGGAAAGTGATCAGTGGTGTAAAGTGCCTAAAAACAACCTAGTTATAATAGACAGAACGAGATTTAAGAATGGCTAATGGTAAAGGCTATAAAAAAAATGGCCTGGCTTAGCTTATGGTTAAGCCTAGGATGCGAAGCATAGTTTTGCGGTCTGGCGAGGCGCCCTCTCCCTGGCCGACATCTCGCTGCTCAACTGACTCAACGAGTGCGTCGCCTTTTGCGTGACGTCAGTATCTCCTAGCGGTAGGAGCGGGAGTTAGGCCGCCGGCGGAGGCTGGGCGTCCGCAAGCGAGCGCACGAGGCCCCAGCTTTCACAGCTGTTGTGACGTCATATCACGTGGTGCGTCGATGAAGGTCAAGTGGTAGCTACGCGGCCGTGCGCGGCGCAACAAGGAAGAGCTCGGTTGTGCGAGTAATATGCTTCGCATAAAAGGGACAGGCAGCCTCAGCGGCCATCCTTGGCTTGGCAAAGATGTCGAGGATCCCAACCAATCAAATAAAAGCCTCAGCCTATCTTCTCATGTTAACCCAAAAGATTTGGTGTTCCTACCACTTTAAATAGCATTGCACAAACCGACCACAGTTTCTATGTTACATCCGATTCACTTTCCTCGTACGTGCGCCTTGCCTACGCTTTCTTTCTTGAGTGCTACCGCTTCTTGCATCGCTGAGGGAAACGGAGTTAAAATTTGCCTGAAGGAGCGCCAGCTTGTATCTTCACGTGCTTGATAAAGTCATCTTGGCGCCACTGCACGGAACTGAACAGTCTGCAGCGTTGTCCGAACTGCAGAAGAGAAAGAAGAAAGGAAGCCAGACAGGCATGCAAAGAAAGACAGAAAAGTGCAAAGAAGAAAGCAAGCAGTCCCGCAGTTTTTTTTTTTCAAGGAAGAGCACATTGCACTCGGTGCCGGCAATATGACGTAACAGGATCTCCTACTTCCGGAGCGGACCTGTCGAGGAGAAGGGTAGATGCATGAGAAATCGACGGCAGCGAAGGAGGGGGGGGGGGGGGGGGGGATAGGAGAGCGTTTCCACGCGACCCTCAATGCTCTGTAATATGAGGCGTCTTCAAAACAGGTTTGGTCAGGGTTGCTTCTGGCCACGTGGCCAGGAGAGAAAATAAAACAAGAGAAAAAAAACAAAGCAGGGCAATTTGCATGTATGCTTGCTGTAATCGGGCATCGTGGTCCTTTGCCCTGAAATGATAACTCGGGATGGTGCCTGCGATCAACGAACTCGTCGTACGTGGCGCCTGTAGTTAGGCAAGGCATTATCTGATGTCTGCGGACTTGAGCAAAATACTGCGTCTCTCCAAAATGAGTTTGCGTTCATTCCAGTTCTTAGTGACTGCCCTGTCTAAAGGAGTTGTAAGTCCAAAGCCGCAGCTCCGATGCCTTCGTAAAGGCTGCTCGCCACTTGTGGACTTACTTTGTGAACTTGCCGTCGCGTATGTTTCACGCACTCAGTGATGTCTGCTGTTCGCGCAATAGAGAATTTTAGCATATAACCGGTTGCCTGCTGCGCACGCGCACTGGAACGTGTACGGGTAGTGAGGCGACATTCTAAACAAAAAGGATTAAAAAGGGAGTAAACTCTCCACTAGCGCACACTTTTTATAAAAGGGTACGTGCTAAAAAACAGCTTCTTTCTTCTTACTCCCACGTAAGCGTACTAGTGTCTTTACCAAAAGTAATCAGGCAACTGTGGTTTGTCTCTAATACCCGTGCCACACGAGCACCAGAAATGGCAGTAAATGCTTAAGGTCTTAAGTTTGGTAATGCCATTATTTTCGGAGTTGGTGCTACATGCCCACATTTAATGCCATTATCGAAAGTGAGGATGAAGATAACGCTTGCAAGACAGTCAAACGTTTCATCTGAATGTGAACATTACTAATGAGCCCAACATTTCGGGAATGTTGTTCAAATGTAATACAAAAATGATGTTCTAGAAAATACGGCGTTCTTGCTTTACAAGCCGAAAAGGTAGCCAGAAACTCGTATGTCGGCGCACAAGTCGAGAGTACCTGTCAAAAAGGCTGGTTAGAATGGCGCTCTGCGCATCGAAAACGCGGCATATATAGATGCTTCATCTGAAAGTTACGAATTAACGATGTGCTACTGGTTAGGAAGTTGTTACTCATGCTTTTCTGCATGTGGAATGGGAACGAGAGTAAGCATGGCACGGGCGAATGAGTTGTGGTGAACTCAGTAGGTCGCGAATAGCAGTAAGGCTAAATGGCATTAAATTTACGCATGTGGCACCGCAAGAATACCATTAAAACTTAAGGCAGTGAGCACTTAATGGCATTAAATCTGGCCGTGTGGCATGGGTATTAGCCGCGTAGTGAAGCACTTATGGCAGCCCTTAAAGCTCTGAATCTGTGTAAAGTAAGGTGAACACTTGTCCTCACGTTCTGACACCTCTCGGGCCTTTAGGGGTGCCGTAGAGGCTCCCCTACCCAATAGACATTGAACCTCCCCTGGACGTCCTGGGGATGTTCAGGATGTCTTCAGGACGTCCAAGGGACGTTCAGTGCCCATTGGGCTATACGGTTGAGAAGCAAAAACCTGCTGCTCGGTTACTTTTCGCAAGTGGGGTACGACTCGTGCGCAGCAGTCAAACGGTAATCCGATATGCGTCTACGCTGGTATGTACTTTTATCTATGCAAAAACTCTCCAGTTATTCATGCTCAGCAAATAAATACTCCTGTAGTGTCCACGTCATCTGCTTCTTGCTATTCTATCCGAACATCGTGTGTTTACATAAGAATCTGAAGAAAGCGTACGCGGGAACTATATGAGCTAGTTGGTTGTCCTACGACGCGCACTCATCGACGGTCGAGCCAGTTGGGGCCGGTTTGTGGTGGAAAAATGCCCTCAAGAGGAAACTACTTGTTGTACGCGCTTCTTCTTTAATAGCCCGTCGATTCTCGTGTTGTCGACCACCGCGAGCCGCGACGAAAATAGACACACAGGCTCCCAGGTTCGGCAGCCAGCTACCGGAATCCGTGCTGTCATAAACTCTTAATAAATGCGGTTTCGTGCACAGGTTCCAGCTAATAACAAGAACTTAAGTGATAGTATAAAATGTCACACTTAAAAACTGCAATAGCGTATAAAATAATACAAAATATGTGAAACAACGTTCCAGTCAAATCTGGAGAGTTCCAGGTGGAACAGTGTTCCGCATACGCTCACGTGCCCATAGAACGTCGTTCTGCCTATTTTTAAAGTGAACTGGGGAAGTTTAAAACGCCGACATGCTCATCCATTTTTCTTAGTTGATTTTGAACTACGCGTGGAAAGTTATTTATATGCTTACTTAGTCATATCAGTTGTTTCTACTAAAAGCTTGCGAGCAGTGTGCTGTAGCTATGTCTTGAGTTCTTGGAGCCCAGTTAGGATCTTGGAAGAGTGGTTTCGTTACTGAAACTTCCGATCAACATCATCATTATCATCATCAGCCTGACTACGCCCACTGTAATGGCCTCTCCCATGTCTCCCCAATTAACCCTGTCCTTCGCCAGTTGTGGCCACGCTATTCCCGCAAACTTCTTAGTTTCATTCGCCCACCTAATTTTCTGCCGCACCCTGCTACGCTTTTCTTCTCTTGGAATCCACTCCGTTACCCTTAAGGACCAGCGGTTATCTTGCCTTCGCATTACATGCCCTGCCCAAGCCCATTTCTTCCTCTTGATTTCAACTAGGATATGTCATTAACTCGCGTTTGTTCCCTGACCAATTCTGCCCTCTTCCCGGCTGTTAACGTTAGACCTATCATTTCTTTCCATAGCTCGCTGTATTGTCCTTAACTTAAGCTGAACCCTTTTCGTTATCCTCCACGTTTCTTCCCCACAGGTGAGTACCAGTAAGATACAAGTGTTTTGTACTTTTCTCTTCAGGGACATCGGTAAAGTGCCATTCATGATCTCAGAGAACCTGCCAAAATGCGCTCCGCCCCCATTTCTTTTCTTCTTGAGAGCTGAACAATGACGGCATTCTCCATTCGCTTTTGCTTATTCGCGGAATTTGCGCATGCTTTGGAAGCTCTGGATGCCGAGTTTCTTTTTCTTTTTTCACTTTCGTTAGGCTATACCTCGGCAGAGCAATTGAAAACGCAGATACGATTGCGCAGAACGTGTTTATCACTTCTCTTTGAGCGCCGCAACCTGACCTGTAGAGGTCTGGCCGAGCAGAAGCGGAAATATGTTTGGAACGTCCAGAGAAAAAAAAAAAAAAATAGAGAGATGAAAATAGGAAAGCCGAAAGAGGTGAAAGCAGCCGGTGACGACGCGGCGAACGCCGCCGTCTGCCTTGCGCAACTTGCGAGTAAGTGCTAAAGCTTCCTCTCGGAGTTTTCTGAAAAAGAATAACCGAAAGCTGCAAACGCTGCTTGCAAGGCTGCTATGAATAAAGTGGGAACATGACGCAGTCAAAAATGATGAGTTAGACAATAGAATACATGATTCACCACGTGGTATTCGCCTGCGAGCACCAAAGAATTCATAACTGAATTTATTGTTGATGCTGTTTGCGTCTCGGTTTCATCGACCCAACAATAGCTGTGACGCGTTGGGAATGTTTTGGTCAAATGGGGCACAAAGGGTAAAAAAGAACGCCAATGTAAGCGCTGATACGCAGCTCATTACAACGCTTAGGACAGCCTGCTTGAACAGGATGATCGAGAATAAGATGTATCAGCGCCCTCTATCCTAAACCACGCAGTCATGGCCCAATATTCACACCCAAAAATTCTGGACAAAAAGTATTTTTGAGTGGGAAACCTTTTATGAACGCAATTTTTTCATATAAGATTGCACTATAGCGATCGAAATATCCGTACATCGCCCGACAGCAGTCTTTAATTTTTTCTTCTATTAACGTTTTTACTATCGTCAAAAGCGTTCCCCATTGGTTTTCTATGGCAGTCTTAGCTGCTCCATGCGATAGATGGAAACACTTTAAAAGAAAGATTTTGCTGCATACCAGAAGAACCGCCCATTACCTTCAATATTTCCGTAAAAGTATCTTACAATTTTCCTATTTTCAAAATTTTTGTCTTAAACTGTTGGACATGCGAAATGCTAATCAGACACTCAAAATTGCTTCCCGTTACAAGAGGTCGTCTGAAACTTCGCGCAGATTAAAAAAAAGGTAATATATATGAACCATATATGATATAGCGGCGGAGAATAAGGTGGTCTGCTTACTTGTATACATCGTCTCCAACTGCGGACGTATGTTTAACCTGAGTATGTCTTAGCGCACAAGGCAAACGCTTCGAGGCTCACTCGACGAATCGAAGGTTGCCGTCTCAATTATCGACGTGTACGGGTATATGCGCTGCAAATTCTCAGACTTCCTTCATGTCGAGACAACACCTTGAGAGTCCTTAGGCCTTGCAGAACGCGTCGAGTGTGTATCGTCCAATGTTCTTCCCTTTCATCCTTACCCCCTTACTCTCTATACTAATAGCTGCAAACGCCGCCACGCGAGCGTGATCGTGAGGCAACATTCATCAACTGTCTCGCCTGATTGCGTAACTAGATGGCGCTCGAAGCGTAAACAGCTTTTGCTCATCACGAAGTTACATATAAAAAGAACCTGCGCTAGCAGAAAGAAAGCTTTTTTTTTTGGCTCGAGGCGTAGTCCCATCGTATCGGTGTGGAAATTAGGCGAGCTCTTCGTAGTGCTCGCCGGGTTATTGCCTCTAGAGTTTCCTGGAACACGCCACAACGAAAAAAAAAAAAGAGAGAAAAATCGTAGTGAGATGATGACGGGTACGTGTGAAACGCCGTTGTAATACCGACGGTTCTTTACGCAGCGCTGCGTCAAGACAGGTGTGATATACGTTAGCTTGGAATGTACTACACGCTGTAGTAAAAGACGCGCACGGCACGTTTAATTATTTAGTGCTGGTTGAGGCATCCTCCAGGTGTTAGTAGTAGCATAAGGGTGTAAGAATTTTCGACTCATGGGAAACTTCCTGAATGTGAGTAACATCTATGGAGAGAAAGTAAATGGGCAGTCAATGGTACGCGCTGGCCGAGCACACACTCATCGCTGAGACGCGTTAAGTGAGAAAATAACGCGGTAGAAAAATTGCGCTCCTCGGCGGGATTACCTCTCCGTGACTGAAACCGCCCACCCCCTCTTTCCGGATAAGTGTATGCACAATGAAATTCCTTCGAAACCAGCCTTACCGCATCTAGTACGTTCGTTTTAGGTGTTTTCGAAGGACGTTAAAACAAGGTCACAAGAGCGCGTTTTCCGCTACCGGATGCAGTCACGTATGCTGGAGGCTTTTGAAAATGCATGGAATGCGGGATTTACGGCGCGCTGTGGGGAAATTGTCTCGAACGCCATCTTTTTGGCGCCGAGCTGCTTTGAACTAAATTTACGTGTTCTGAGGCAGCTGACTTCTCTGGGATACTGACCACCGGTTCTGATCGGAGGAGTTGGTAATCAAAGAACGTCCGAGGCAGCATACAATGAAAAGAATTATACCGTCAAAACAGCAGTCACGTGAACACGATGTGAAGAAGAGCACAGGTGGTATGTTTGTCTCCTTGCTGTGGATGGCGTGCTTTTTTTTTTGGTTGGAGCTACGACCTAGAGCATACATTAGCAACAAGCCGATATGCTGAGTATTTTACATTGCACTGAGAATAGCCTGCATGCGTTCAGTAGCGTACGTTAGACGATTATGCGACGTCCTATCTTGAAGTATGTTCCTCCTACGCTATGTACCACGCCTAGCGACTGCCTCACCGCCGGAGGCAGCAAGCTGGCTGTGTACAAGCGCACGTTGTAGCACCATCAGAAGGGTTTTCTTTCTTGTAGGTTATGGCTGTATCTCAATGCAACAGAACTTGGTACTGGTAGTGTATGCAGGGCATCTCTCAAGAGAAAAGTCTACAACAACTGTATCTTACCGGTATTAACCTATGGGGCAGAAACGTGGAAGCTAACAAAGAGGGTTTAGCTTAAGTTAAGGACAACGCAGCGAGCTATGGAAAGAAAAATGATAGGTGTAACGTTAAGAGATCGGAAGAGGACGGAGTGGGTGAGGGAAAAAACGTGGGTTGATGATATCCTAGTCGAAATCAAGAGGAAGAAGTGGGCTTGGGCATTGCATGTAATGCGAAGGAAAGATAACCGGTGGTCCTCAAGGCTAACGGAGTGGATTCCAAGAGAAAGTAAACGTAGCAGGGGGTGGCAGAAAGTTAGGTGGGCGGATGAGATTAAGAAGTTTGCGGGGATACTGTGGCCGCAACTGGCAAAGTACAGGGCTAATTGGAGATACAAAGGAGAGGCCTTTGCCCTGCAATGGGAGTAGTCAGGCTGATGATGATGATGCAGGGTTTAACGTCCCGAAGCAACTCACTGGCTATGGGTAAGTTGTATTGTAGGGCTGCGGATCGATTTCGACCTCATGGGTTTTAGTATCACGTGCCTTTACTCAGCACAGCACATGGGCTCTTTAGCATATTGCCTCCATCGAATTTCAGCCTCCGCGACCGAGATTCGATCTCGCGACCTTGGGATGAACAACCTTGCGCCATAGCACTGAACCACTACGGCCGGTTGAAACCGACACTTTCCGCTGGTTTTGAGAAATGGAAAAGCGCATAACTGCCTCAATTTGTAGGTGGACGCCACCGCCTATCCGTAGAGCCAATGATGTGTTCACTTCCTTAAATGTAATTTCTCTCGAAGTGGGCTTTTATCCCATGCAGTCCGGCGCGAACAGATCAGCTTCGGTGGCCACTTCATTACAGGACTGCGCCGTCGCTGTATTTTTTTTAAACAAGGTATTTCTTACAGTGAAGCTATGTTCTATGTATGCCCATCATGTACCTATTTCATGTACTTGTTGATTTGCATGTTCATGTACATGTTCATGCACTTGTTCATGTACATGTTTATGTACATGTTCGTGTACATGTTCATGTACATGTTCGTGTACATGTTCATGTACATGTTCGTGTACATGAACATGAACCATGTACAGTTCATGAAGAAAACAATCGCAAATCAGAATAATGCATAATACGACACACCTAAACAACCATGCACGGGAAAAGACGCAACAGAGGGCACAACACTGCCACAACATAATACGACGCACCTAAGCAACGATGCGCGAGAAAAAGGGCAATGAAGAGCACAGCACTCAGAGTGGTTGCCACTCCGGTTCAAACTCAATACGGGCATACAAATCTTTTAGATGAACAATCATTCTGCTGAAGTGGTCTTTTGTAGAAACGACAGATTATCAATAGAGAGTTTTAGTATTGCGGGCTTTGCGTAATTGCGTGCATAGCGGTATAGCGGGTCCAGAGTGCGCATGCGCAGAACGCTAACGGGGAAATAGCGTTAGTGTACGCACGCAATTTTCAGAATTTAGCGTTACGGCAGTTGCGGCTTTTGCGCCCTTAGCGTGGAAACATGGCGGCGTCCTTTCAAGCGACAGCCGCCCGCTTCAGCCGATTCAGCAGCTCTTGCGATTCCGGTCGGCATGTTTACCGGCAACTACTGGTGTTTTTGCTTTTCGCTATGACTTACCTTGCTTCGACGATAAAGTTTAAGCTGCAATTCAGCCCAGTTTTTGAGATACGCTCTCGATTCTGGAGCGCGCAAGCCTAATGGAACGTCAAGCTGCACTGCTACCGTCTGCAACGGCCCGAGACGCAGTAGACACCTAGCAAACACGTCTGGAACGAGACAAAGATAGATTTGGAGGTATTTCGCGGTGTTTTATGGACTTAAATTATGTAAAGAGAGTTTATATTAACTTTACAAAAGTTTTTTGAACATTATACGTCATGTGATGGCAAATATTCTTGCTCCAACGGCTTGTAGTTAACATTGCCTTTACTAGATGGCGCCACTATTTTACGTTTTTATTTCATTTTATTTCAATTTCAGGGTCATTTTGCAGACGAAAATGAAGGCTTCACTAATAATTCGTATAACAAACTTGGAATTATTATACTTTAGCAAGTTAGCGGCAGTGTCGACCATTTTAGAAGGGCCCTTCGCATCCATGTCAAGCAGATGGTGTTTAAGGTTTTCAAAACGCTATACTAAAACTGTCTTTGGGGATAAGTTGCTTGCGGAACGCTAACGTAATTTCCCTTAGGTCCGCTATCACGCTAACGCTATACTAAAACTCTCTAATGTCGGTCCATCAAGCGAGTTTTCCAGACGCTGTAGAGTCCAATCAGAAAAAAAAAACAAGTCTAAAGGTTCATCAACAATTGACAGTGCAGTGAGACACCGCACAGAATGCAGACTATGCCTTCCCCGCAGCATAACACCCCGTGCGCTAAAGTGCCAGTTTCTCTGGCTGGGTTTCGTTACCGCAGTTCTCATCAACTTCCATTCGGGCTGCGCCAACTGATCTCTCTTGTATGCTTTTGCATTCACAGCACGTACAGTAGTCGTGAGTGCCCTCCGTAATTTCTTGCATTTGCAATTTTAGCCAGCTGTTTCTTTTTCAGGCGATAAGGTTTTTCCTTGGTCTGGAGAATCCTTAAAGTCAGCTGCTGAGGACACTTGCTCGTCTAATATCGGCGCAGTTTCCGCGCTGCGAGGCGATCGAGCTACCTGTATTCGATGTAGGTTGGCAAGCAGCCCCGTTCGCTGACGCAGTGCCAACTCGATCGCCTCCTTCCAGAGCGTTGCTAGCGTGCCTCCTTCGATCTTGGAAAGGCCGACGTCAAAAGCGTCAGAGACATTCATCGCTATTGCGTCAAAGCCTAGCGCTTATGACGTGCACTCCGCGCCCCTTTTCTCAATTCGCCTCCCCGAGCTGGACGAGTACCGAATTTACATTTAGCGGATGTCAACATTCTGGCGATTTTACTTGAAACATTTAGGCTTCGGGTTTTTTATTTTCCACTACTTGGGGGTTGAAAGTTGGGCGATTTGCTTTCTGTCAGAGATCGGTAGACATCAGGTTACTCTAGACGCTCTTTGAAAATGGAGCATTTTTGGTTGGCTGGTTGGTTTATTGGGGTTTAACGTCCCAAAGCAACTCAGGCTATGAGAGACGCCGTAGTGAAGGTCTCCGGAAATTTCGACCACCTGGGGTTCTTTAACGTGCACTGACATCGCACAGTACAGGAGCCTCTAGAATTTCGCCTCCACCGAAATTCAGCCGCCGCGGCCGGGATCGAACCCGCGTCTTTCGGGCCAGCAGCCGAGCGCCGTAACCACTCAGCCACCGCCGCGGGGTAGGAGCATTTTTGGGCGGTTGCTTTTAGAGTGAAGCAAGGATTACCCAACGTCTGTAGTCTTGTGAGAAGGCATGCACAACTTTTATTATACTAGCCAGTTATATAGAGGCTAGTCTGTTTCAACGAAGCGTTCGCCAATTCCCCCGATAAAACCTTCTCTTTCATTTTCCAACTCCAAGATTGCCTGGGTAATATTGTACACAGTGACTGCTTTCTTTCCTTCGACGCCATGCCTCTCTCATTTCTCTTTCATGCCCTGATGCAGATTGCGGGGGCAACCTGACGGCGCTGTCGAAGCCAGCGCGGCTATACACCCCTGGCTACCCCAAGGGCTACGAGTCGAACCAGCTCTGCCGATGGGTCATCACCGCCGACGGAGTCATCACACTGCGCTTCGTCAACATCGAGATCGAGGATTCGCCCGGATGCGAGTACGTCACGATCTTAAGCAAACTATATTGTCACAAAAAAACTATGAACTCGAAGAATTTTTACACTGTGCTTTGACGAATTTCGTGATGCACCTCATCCTTTTTCTCAGGCCTGAGAAGAAGGCTGAGGCCTGAGGATTTGTTGGGCTCCGCGGAGTCCTTGTCCGGACAAGGACTGTAGCCGAGGACGCCCAATTTTTGAAGGAAATTACACCGTGTGTTTGGCGCATGATGGTCTGAGTTGCTTATGCTCCATAAAACCCAATACAATACAATACAATACAATACAATACAATACAATACAATACAATACAATACAATACAAAACAAAACAAAACAAAACAAAACAAAACAAAACAAAACAGTACAATACAATACTATACAATACAATACAATACAAAACAATGCAATACAATAGAATGCAAAACAATACAATATATTTGTTGGGCTCCTCGAAGTCCTTGTCCGAAAAAAGACTGTCACCGAGGGCATCCAATTTTTGAAAGAAATTACACCATGTGTTTGGCGGATGATGGTCTGAGTTGCTTATGTGCAATAAAACCAAATACAATACAGTACTAGTCAAACTGATGAAACTGTGAAGCTTTAAAGCACCGCAAATTTGATTCTCAAAAGTTTGTCTACTGCGTAAGATTGTAACTGAGTCTTTTAAAACAGGGTGTCCCTCTCGGTTAGGGGCAGAGGTGAATAGCGGGGTACCACCGGACAATAACCGGAGGGGACGTTACTGTCCTGCGCATGCGCACTTGCGCCCCGCTATTCCCCTATGCCCCTAATCGATAGCGTCGCTCTATTCTAAAGGTCTTTATTAGTTAATCTCCTGAGTAACATTCATTCGGATGTCGTGTTTGTACAGCGCATGGGGCGCCCGCGACTAGCGATTCGGTCTTAAGTGGGACCATCTTTGTTGGCGTGGCGTAGCCGTCTGCTGCGAAGCACAGGTAGCGCACCAAGCGCTGAGTTTTAGCACAGCATCCGAAAAAGGCACCGGATCTGTTCCGGATCTGTTCCGACAGGTGTTAGTGTGCGGTGGAGATACCTCTCTCTGACCGCTTCTTCGCCTCTGGAAAAGACGAGAACTGTAGCCTGGGTTATTGCTCCAGTGTAGTTCAAAAACTTTTCTCGTTCAGGTACGACAACGTCGACGTCCTCATTGGCCCGAAGCAGGTCTCCACCGGCAAGACGTGCGGCACCATCACGAACCGCACCATCGCCACCAACTCGACGGCCGTCACGGTGGTCTTCAAGTCGGACGAGTCGTACGAGGAGAAAGGATTCTTCCTAGAGTTCTTCGCCGACACCGGAGTGGCAGGTCAGTGACCGATTTTCAAGAGCTAATTGCTCTCGCCTCCACGTGCCTTTCCCACATGTTTGGCGAGCGAGAGGAATGTGCCACGCCTTGTCAACAACGGACGGTATTTTGTTACGATTTTTTTTTGCCATCCATTCTTTTGTTTCCTTGCCATTAATTGATGTCAAAGCCGGTGAACGGCATTGCTTATTTACCTGTTATTCACAACATTACGAGTCCTAAATACAAATGGTAGAAGTGCAGCAAAATAAATGAGAAAATTAATTGCTAGAAAATACAGCTTCCGAATCCTCTTCGGGCACCAGGAGAAATTAACTTCAACGTAGTACCAGCGTGGACGGGAGGATGCCGCGAGCACTGCGCGTCAGTAACGTCCGGCATTCTGCAGAGTTTTTGGTTCAGCGTTTATTTCAGAGAGTATATATCTTTTCCTTAGGGAAGTTTTTGTGTAAAGAGACAAAAAAGATACTGCGTCATTTTTTAGGGCACGTAGCAAATCTAGATAGTGCTCGAAATGTGCTGGGTATCGCCAAAATGGGCGGGCGTGCTCAACACGGGACGCAGGCCATTGTCCACTCTTGTTTAGGAGCAAAGTCAGTACCATGGTCTGGCATCGTTTATGTTAGCTCAGCTATGAATGTCATCAAACAGTTGTCAACATCATCTACCTCTATCCTTATTTCGAGTCTTAAGCCCCTGGACAGCTTTAGCTTTTTCTGGAGGCCAAGCTACTTAATTAAATCCGTTGTCTGTAACACAAAAATCCAGTTGACTGCTGTCGCAGTACCGCACGGCCGTAGGCCACAGAGGATAGATTTTTTTATTCATTGATGCAGACGTGCTTTGTCTGCAGTCCCCGCTCATTTCTCGTTCTTTTATGTCCTTCCCTCAGTGCAGGGTAGCCAACCGGACATGCGGTTGGTTAACCTCCTAACCTATACTTCCTGTGATTTCTCTTCCTCATATAATCAAGCTGAGGCCGACATGGAGCACAACGAACTCTCCATTCGCTGACCACAGCGAGCTCAATTCATATTTGTCGGCAGTCTTCCGCCTTTTCACTGCTTCACTTCTGCTTTCTCGGTACCCACGTTGCTAGCAATCTTCCCCACCTGCTGTCTGTATCTCCAATCCAAGGCTCCAAGTTTCTTTTTACGCGCAGCATATTGCAATCACTCAGTTCAGCCCTTGGGCGCGGCCGGGCAGCCACCAAACCACGTGACGTGACGTCACGTGGTGACGTGACGTCACCAAACCATGTAAAAAAGAAAAAAAAAGAAAAATTAAATAGAAAACAAAAGAAAAACAAAAGAATAAAAAAATAGAAAAAAAGACGGCTGAGCATGGTGGCGGTTGCCACCTCCCCGTTTCAAAGGGGCGCTCCTATCCATCCATCCATACGTCACGGAGGAAAAGCTGCTGAGAAAATCGAGTGCCGCCAAGCAATACCTCGCGCAAAAAGACCGCGCAATATGCAACGCATTCTTGGCTTAACCAAGCTAAGCCTGGGCATCTTTTTTTTTTTAATCTTAGATGACCCATACGGAACAGCTGTACCGGAAGTGACCATATTTTGTTGTTACCCATCGCATTGCGCAGAGCTGTCCGAGAACGTATGCGGCGACACGATAACGGCCGAAGAAGGCAACGTGACCAGCCCCGGGTACCCGTTCGAGTACCCGGACAACAGCAGCTGCTGGACGCTCATCAACGTCGAGCCCGGGAAGGTCATCGTCATGCGCTTCAAGATCATCGCTCTGGAGTTCGACGAGTCGTGCTCATTCGACTACGTCGAGGTCTTCGACGGTGCTTCAGAAGGTGCGTACGTCGCAAGGCGCCTCCAGAAGAACACGGACTACTGTGACATGCTTATTGAGCTTCTAAGGATAGATGATACCTTAGGTCAAGTCGGTGCTTGGTTTAAAGCAATTAGTAGGGACAGCTCGAGAGTACTATAATGGCAGAAGGGTTGAAATGCGGGCCAGTTGGTACATTGTAAACGAAAAAAAAAACCAGTCACACAAGACGACGGACAAGAAGAGTGTACACAGTACACACCACAATGACTGGTGTGTACACTCTTCGTTGTGGTGTGTACACTCTTCTCGTCCGTCGTCTTGTGTGACTGTTTGTTTTTCCGTTTACTATAGTGGATCGTGGGTGTTCTCAATACAAGGCATCCAATACTCGGATAAGATAGCGCCTACGGTCAGCGCCGAAATTAACACGAACAAGACAACTGAAACGGAAACAATTAACCTTACATTGCATTACACTCCAACTCACCCGATTACAATAAAACTTGCGTTGGGCCTAGTTGGTACATGATGTTGTGAAGGTACATGATGTTGTGTGATGTTGTAAACGAGCGGCTCAGGGAGCATGCGAATAAAGTTAGGAACAACACAGACAAAGGGGCACACCTTGTGTCCCATCTTAGTTCTTGCCGCAATTGCGCACCGCGACTTGACGAGACCGTGATACTAGGAAAAAGCAGAAATGAACACGCGCGGCTGGCTTTGGAAGCTTTCCACATAAAGGAAAACGCTGTAGACTGTATCAGTGACACGTCCGTGGCTCCGTACGTAGCCGAAATCAATTTTTTTTTGCGTTCGCGTCTGCGTTAACAGCCCTTGGAATGACTATTGTTGTTAAAGATTGTATTTGAGCATGCGTGGCCAAGAAGTAAACAGTTGTTAGTGCGCTTGTGTGTGTCTCTGTGTCTTTATTCGTGGTTTGTCCCGTGGTTGCGCAACCTACACCTTCACATCACCCGATTACATTCGGGCGAATTCCATTTAAACTTTCCAAAGGGTGGATTTCGGTCGTCCCTTGCAAGTGAAAGTCAACTATACTAGTGCTCGCCATGCCTCAACTAAGATCTTGTTTTGTTGTTCGCATTTGATTTTACGCTGATAGTATATATGAGGCAGCTCTTTGTCACTGAAATCAAATGGAAAATTTACGTCGGTGCATAGTGCACACAGTTGTTTACTTTCAATAATATCTATGAGCTGATTATTGCATTATCTCAGAAAGTTATACTATTACTGAATTTTAAAAGTGGGCTGAATGCGTGGTGGAAAAGAAGCATCTAATTGCATTTTTGACAGTAAAGTTCTTAAAGGACGTGACACCGCAGTTGAAAAGTACGACATAGCCGGTCCCACAAATACGACACAAATTTCTGTTGTCTTATCGCTACTACGAATTTTTCTGTTGTAAAGCGAAGATCTCTGTTGTTACTACAGAAATGGCTCTGTCGTTACGACAGGAGGATGCTAACTACTACAGAAACTCCTGTTGTTACGACAAGAATTTCTGTTGTCAGGTCACAAAATACTACAATAAAATCTGTTGTGATTACAGAAAAAATTTGTTGTGCTTTCCGATAGGGATCTTTTCTACCTGCCGCCGTGACTTTCTGAATATGGCGTGATATTTTCCCTGGCGCCCTGACTGCTGATCAAGTGCACGTGTGCAATCGTTGCCGCTGCAGTCCCATTTTAATGGAAGCACAATGCAAAAACGCCTCTGTACCGAGAGCTGAGAGTTCGCTGTACCTTAGGAAACCTAGGTAGATTAAATTCAAGAAGGTTTGCCTGATAGCAGAACGGTGCAATCCAATAAGGCATATTTCATGACCCCCGCATTGGCACGCAAAAACTAATTAGCCCATTAGATTGCATTCTTAAGCGCGGTATCAACTCTCGGCACCACTCGACACTATTAATGAACTGTGACCTAAGAAAGGGCGCCATTGGAATTTTCGGTCGTACGAAAGGAACTGCGCAAAACCAGCATGGACTAGAAGGGTCTGCATCTGTTCTGTTCCATATTTGTTTTGGGCAGTTCTCTCCTTAATAATTAACTGTGATGGTTTGATGTTTTAACGACCACTTAAATGTACATACTGTTTTTGTTCTCAGTGAAAATCTGTTCACGACTCTTTCTGGCTATGTCGACATTTGTCCGGCAACAAAAGGCGCATTTATTACTAGAAAAATCGAATTTAAAAATTTTCCCGCCAATCGATTGAAACTCGTGACATACACACCGAAATGGACTCCGTGATCACTGTTTCGAAGTGAATGGTGTTGTAGCTTAGCGTCTGGGATACGCGCACCCGAAACTGCGCCTACGCATCGCAATGTACTTCCGGACTCGGCCGATGGTGGCGACACCTGTACTTCCTCTTTTTTTTGTCTTTTTCTCATTATAAGAACTCCGTTTTCGGTGAGAGTGGCCTCGTTGTTAGTTGAACGCAACTTACACTCTAAACACAAATATGAGAGCAAAAAGTTAGTGAGCCGTTCTCTAGCGCACTCCCTTTTATGAAAGACTGCGCTGCAGAACGACTTACTCTCTACTGTGTCACTTCTTTTTCTTTTTGTCAGCACACGTTAAAGAACCCCAGGCGGTCGAAATTTCCGGAGTCCTTCACTATGGCGTCTCTTACAGCCTGAGTCTCTTTTTGGCGTTAAACCACCATCAACCAAACCAAACTTTTTTACACATTTCTGTTTAGAGTGTATATTTATAGAGGCAAACTTTAGTTTATCCTCACTGTCCCTTTAATGACTACGCCAGTCTCTCCTGCCGTGGTCAAGGCCGTATGTAGTCTCCGCCAAGGATATCTTCAATTTCCTAGGCGAAGAGCAGTCCTCTCGCCGAAACGTCGGTCATGCTTTTCTCCGTCCCATTGTTCAAGTTCGCACCTGTCTCAAGTCCTTCAGCGCCGGTGTAATGTGAGACCGTGCGCGAGCTCATAATGATCTTGCTTTCGTTGCCAGATTCTCCCTCGTTCGGCCGCTTCTGCGGGGACTCCCAGAAGCGGATACTGCGCTCCACAAGCAGCAGCGTGCTCGTCCACTTCAAGTCTGACGACCTGCTCAGCAACCGGGGCTTCCTGCTCGAGTACGAGAGCAACAGCGGGGGAATCAAGGTCAGCCATGACGGAGGTAAGCAGCGCTTGCATGCTTGGGGAGGCCACGACCGACCGTTGCATCAGCGGCTGAAACTCTTTTTGTTGTTCTATACGGCGCCTTGAATCGTAAAGTGTGCTTCGCTTGAAGCGCAAAAAAAAAAGGCAAAGAGCAGGACGATGACCGGATGCTAATGACGTCAACAATGAGAATACCTTTTGGTGGCGGAACCTCGACACTGAAGCGAAAGACTCATTAGCATCGAAGGCACGCGTAACTTCTGACTTCAGAACTAGACGGGGTGTTAAGGGCCCTCAAAAGCGTCACTAAAGCGGATAGAACGCTTGCAACCTGAAAAGTTGTGAGCCACTGCAGTAAGTGAACTCGCAATGGCTTCTGAGCAGTCTACAGCCCGATACAAAATGGTTTCTTCGTATTGCGGCTTAACAAGACTTGCCACTGGGCCAATTCTTTCAGGTTTGAAAAACTCATTATTAGCGCTACTGTTTCAGACTGAGACGAGCAAGAAATGGTGTGGAAAGAAGTGCCACTGCACAGTCACCTTTTCTGTTCATGTCTTCCCAAAGTATTGGTGCAAACTTGTTTCCTTTTATAGATCTTGTTGAGGCTACTGCTCATATATGAAGTGGCTCAGTGCTGTGTATTGCAGTGGCGCATCGCAGTGGCAGTGGCGCATCGCTTAACTGCTGCACCACTGAGCCAGGAGGGGTGTGAGGACTCCCAGGGATCTGTGAATGTGAAGTAGAGAATGGCCTTTTGCATATATGGGAATTGACCCATTATTCTTTCGCGTCTTACCCTTAAGGCTGAGCTGAAGTGTCCCCTCCAATTTTGATTATCTACTTGGTGCACTGTTTATGGCTGGGATATTTTTTTATTTCTACTAGAAGAGGCTCATATTTGAGAAGCTAAGGTTGTAAGCTGTTTCAACGTGCAAAACGTAACTTTGAGAGCCTCGTGTTCGAGAGTGCGATGTCGTCGCATTTGCGGGGCGTCGTCAACTCGATAGAGTGCCGACTAGACAGCAGGTGGAGCCACCGAAAGAAATCATTTAGCCGGCAGAATGGCGTGAAACAGTGAAACGCCTTTACTGTTTCAAGTGAAGGTCAACGAATCGCAGAGAACTAAACACGCGAGAGAGCATCGTCTTCTTCGTTCGACGAAATTTGCGGCAGGCACGTTCCCAGAAGCGTAACGTGGTCACTGCTTCGGCGTGCGCCCTTGCCCCCATCATCTCTTCAGCGCAGCCGTTGTACTGAAAAAACCCATCCACAAAGTTGCACGGACCAAGGAAGACGCACGAAAAATTCGTCTACGCAGCCGTTAAAGGCGTACAGCTGTCTTCGAAGAAGCAGAATCAGTATGAAAGGTGTAGGCAGTGGTCGAGGCGTCAGGTTTGTCCCAACCATTGCCAAACAGCTGCACCGGAAGACGATCCACCCTTAATTATTGCCTCGTGCAAACGCACTTCACCTTGAGGATTTTCCATGGAAGCCAGTTGCGCCCAACGGCTTCTTTCATTAGTTTTAGTTTCAAATTTCCGTCCTTGAGGTGACGCTCTGGAACTCCAGAAGCACGTACTTTGGAGCCTCGGATTAGTACGAATTACTCCTCACTTTGAATACCCTACAGCGCGGCGAAGCACCATGCAGGGTGCAGTGGATGGCAGGCGGCGTCCTCTTTGCATAATTTTTTCAATTTCGGTCAAATGTCCGACGTTCGGTAATCTATCCAGGAGTACACGCAAATGGGTGCGCTTCAAATGCATCACGAACTATTTCCTATGGTAGAAAAGTTAGTAACGAATTTCAAAATAGGTAGTGCCTGTCTGCCTCGAAGACTTGAGCTTAACCACTCGGCTAAGTTTCAGCTTATTGTTGAACCTTCACTTTCGCTTTGACCGTTATTTTACGCTTTAGTTACAAAACTGCTTTTTTCGTGCATTTGGTGTTAAACGCTTCGGACCTCTATGGTTTCAAGAGAAAATATACAGAGCATATGTGAAAGTAGCAATTATCGGTCTTTTTGAGTCGTCCGCATGCGTTATGTAGACTTTCGTAGATTAGACATGGTTATCCTTGACAGTGGACAGGTGCAGGCTACGGAAGGGGGGGGGGGGGGGGGCAGGCAGTAAATTAGAAAGGTGCAGACTGGATGAGCACGATTATTGTCGAATAGAACTCAAAACGAAGGAAATGGCCCACAAATGAGGTCCTCCAACGGATGGTATCGACCTATTGTGGAGACTTCACTGTAAGTTGCCTTGTGTTTATACGCTAGCAACAGGAAAGGTGTGAACAGCGATGTCACGACAATAGGTCGACGCCATTAGCTGGACGACCTTCTTTGTTGGGCATTTCCCTCTTCATTCTTCAGTTGTATCCGACTGCAGCAACTGCGAAATGTATTTATAAACACACCCCGCAGATGAGAAACGCGCTAATGCTCATGCAGTCAGAACAAAAAATAAAAATCATGAAAACGGGAATGCGCGATATTTGGGAATGAAGTGAGAGCTATTCCAAACTAGGAAGAAATTTACAACAACAAAGGAGAATAAAACGATCTCTGGAATGCCTGTTTCTTGGAGAGCAAGAACATACATTTTGGACGGTTTTTTTTTTCTCCCAAAAACGTCTACAACAAGCTGTTACTTCACTGTTGAATGACGTAAGCTACTGACCGTCCTGCGTGGTCAAGACGGTAGCGATCGGATGGATAATGTGTCTGATGATGTCGTGCGGTGGGATGCAGTGGGTGTTGTCTCGTGTTTTGTGCAGGATGCGCTGTAGCGTCAGACGCTGAGAACGGCACGGTGGCCACGCCCAACTACCCGAACATGTACCCTTCGTCGGCTCACTGCCTGGTCGACCTGGAGGCGCCGCGGGAGGCAAAGGTGGCGCTCAAGTTCCGCGATTTCTCGCTCGAGCCGGACGCCAACTGCACGTTCGACTTCGTCGAAGTATGGGACGGACACGATGGAGGTACGTAGGCAGAAAGCCTTTCGCAGAATGGGAGAGGCGTTGTGGTTTACAGTGTTGCCATCCTTCTGCGACATATGTACGTTCATACGTACCGCCTTTTGCCAGAAGTAACCGGGCAACCATGGGTTGTTTCTCAGCCACGTAGTGAAGCGCTTGTGGAAGACCTTAAGCTTTGAATCTACGTAAAGTAAGGTTAGGCTTTGTCCTCACGTTCTTACACCTTTCGGTCTTGGGGTGCCGTAAAGGCACCGTTTATACGGTTGAGAAGCAAAAACCTGTTGCTCGGGTACGTTTGACAAAGGGGGGTACAGCCTTTGTCAAAAGTTTGGAGCCCAGGGGGTTTGCTTCTGAGCCACACTGTGTGGTTCGTAATGCATCTGCAAAGCTCCAAATTTCCTGAAGGTAAGATGATTTCTGATCCTGCCTCCTCTAATGGGTAGAGCTGCCACGAATGCTTCAGTGGTCCCACTACAAGGCTTTGAAGCAAACCTCCTGGGCTCTAAACTTTTGACAAAGACTGTACCTATACAACCTTCATACGTGCTTCCTTGAACTTCATTTTTTATCTTTCAGCCTCATTGTCTTGTTCTTCTACTTTCGACATTTTCCGATTACACTGTTCTATAGGCGAATGTCTTTCCTGCTAGTGAGCCCTGTTCATATTGGTCAGCCCTGCTGTGGTCGATCAGAGGTTAGGGCTGAGCCTGGGGCCGGATGCAGGTACAAGCTCCGCCGCGGAGGTCGCATTTCTATGGAGGCAAAAATGCAAGGGGCCCGTGTGCTGTACGATGTCAGCGCACGTTTATGTACTCCAGATGGCCTAAATTAATCCGGAGCCCTCCAATACGGCGTACCCATAGCCCATGCGTCCCTCTGGGACGTTAAACTCCATATACCTTAGACGATACCATACCCTACTTTAGTGGTCAGTGTTCTGTCGTTGCGGCATCCGTTACAAAGAATAAAAAGGAGGATGTTTGTCTTAAAAAGGCAATTGAAGCGTCCCTTCGTTGGTCAGGAAAAGCGGTTTCTAAAATGCATACTAGCGAAGCCCCAATGGAATTTTTGTCGACCCTAGTAGATCTGGGGTTACTGAATGCACAAAAGGAGCAGACGAATTGAAAGCATGGTTTTTGGTTTCCGCCTTTGGCCGCAACTGTTTCCCTCTGACATGCGCCTCTGGAAGCACCTCTTCGGGGTCTTTGTAAAGGCCGCAACCATCGGCGCTGCCCATTTCCACGCAGCTTTATGTCATGTTGGCACGGAAGAACAGTTGCAAGGAAACCATAAATAATCGATCTGTGTTGCAATACACCTAGATCTGTGTGACTTTGCTGAAGCGTTCGCACCAATGCAGTCTACCCGTTGAATGAAATAACTGGCTGAGCTCAGTGGAAGAAATTCAAGGCCCCTTAAGTATACCATCGGTCGGCAGCACACGTGTCAGTGTAGGCTTAAGTGTTAGGACATCGCAACCACTCGACTCTTGTCCGGCCTAAGTAGGGACGTCGTAAACTGGTCCTAATTTTCTTGTGGGGATGAAAGCCAAGATGGCGAAACAATTGTCTCACACCGACTCTCAATGGAGGGGGAACCAGACTGCGTAGAGCACCTAAACCACCCAGGGTTGCCTGAAGTAAGCAGGGTACGTAGCGGGTTACACCACACCTGTGCGATAAGTTTTCCTGCATGGTGACAGCCTGTGCCATGATGTCGCTATGTTGTAGCCATGGACGTTTTGCGACGTACCGCGACGTTTTGCCAACGTCACTGATCGGCGCTCTCCCCTAGCCACGTGCGATCGCAAAATGTGTGACGTATCATTTTGCCATTTGAGCCTTGTCAGGGCGCCTGTGCGGAGCACTTGCGAACTAATCGTCGACGTTTTGCCGGTGTGTGTCTGTTAAACAGCTGCAAACCAAAACGGGACAGACAAGAGGGGGCACTTGCTAGCAGGAACTTACCAGCAGTAGTGTACAACAACGAACTCGCTCAATGACGAACTCTCCGGACAAGCTTCGATTCCGGTACATGCAGTCATTCTTTGCGTTCATAGAGCTGCATGCAGAAGGTTGAGACTTTGTCAGAAGCATTCAAGCTATTACACTTGCGACTTGAGCTCACTTCCGACTGTGATTCTAGCTCTTGTGGGGTGCTCTTGGAGCTCCAACGCTTCACAAACAATAAGTCGCACAGTGCTCCTCACAGTGTCTGCGGATGCCCGGAACTGCAGGACGACCGTATCAGTTGCCGCGAAGGGCATAGAGATCGTTAATCTGAAACTCCGAACGTAGCCTAGCGGGTGCCGCTGACAGGGACCCCAATCTGTCTTTGCCACTCGGACTCGTTACATAAAGGAAACAAGTTAATTAATAGGCGGGCTGGTTTGAATGTACTCACTAAATAGGTACGGGTAGGCGCGAAATTTCACTAGCACGCAGTCCTAACTTGTAGGAAAGATTTTGCTGAAAGTCGTAGCTATTGTATAGTGATCCGCTCGCATCGTTAGCCGGCAAGCTACACACGTTAAAGCGCGTTAGAGAGGAGGAAGATAAAAAGAAACCATGAAAAACTGAGTGGTTACGAAGGCCGACATGAAGCGAAGTGTGCGGTGCGCTCCTATGGGGCTTCTGAGAGAACATGTTTCCAGAAAACAACGTAGGAACAACGTTTGTACTGCCAATGAATTGTGTGAACTATTGACTGGATTGACTGCCCATTGTGCTGCAAACGATGTTTTATATCAACAGAGCAGTCTCTTCGTCTAGCCAGTCGTTGATTATGTTGTCAAAATAAAAGAACTACACACTAGCCAGGGTGGCTCAGTGGTTATGGCACTCGCTTCTGACCCGAAGGTCGCGGCTTCGATCTCAGCCGCGGCGGTCGAATTTCGATGGAGACGAAATTCTAGAAGCCTGTGTACCGTACGATGTAAGTGCACGTGAAAGAACCCCAGGGGGTCGAAATTTCCTGAGCCCTTCACTACGGCGTCTCTCATAGCCTGAGTCGCTTTGAAACGTTAAACCTCCATAAAAAAAAAAAAACCTACACTCCATGCGCCCCTTCGAATACGCACAACATATGCTTTGATATTTCGCTCGCGTCTGAAAAGATCTTTCTGCTAGGCTGTCCGGGAATTCCCAGGAGTGCGTCGAGATGGACAGAACGCGCAGGAATCAAGCACATCCAGCATATGTGTGTAAGCTAAGCAAAGTGGGCGCGTAGAAAAAAAACAAAACCTCAAGGCGTCTCGAAAACTGCCTGGAACCTGTTGGAAGGGCTCAAATACGCACGTCGATGAGTACGAGCTGCGCATTTACAAAACGGTCCGGGGAAAAAACGGCCGTTGCGTGAGGCGAGCGAGATAACAACGGAGAGAAGCGTTTCCGCGCTTGAGTTGGCCCCGTGCTCTCGCGGCGATGATTGAATATAAAAGATCGGACGAGCCCGAACGGCCATCAAGGAAGAAAAGAAAGCGAACGGCTGCTGCTACTTTTCAAAGGGGAAACATTCGAGGCGCGAGGCTTAATGGAGAGAACCCGAAGGCCCCCCGCTTTTCTCCGTGTCACGAGCGGGGGAAAAATATCTTATATGCCCTTCGCGGTGACCAAAATAAACAAGAAATGCGTATGAAAGGAACAGTGGATCAAATGCAACTGCCATAACTGCAAGGCAAACAAGGCAGTGACTTGTGCGGCAGAAACTGCAGGTGTTGTATATGGCTTCTTGGAAAGTGGGGAGGACGTTAGAAGGCCCCGCAAGTTACGGTAGGAGACGATGAGTGTAGCGCTTAAGAACGCCAAGACACAGTCACGGAGCCGAGCGGGTAAAGTCATGCGGAAAACATACTGAGTGAAATATTATAAAACAAGTTACAGGCATACCGGCGCGAAACGACTGGGTGCAACTGATGCCCAAATTCATTCCCAACGATCCCCAATAGGAATCCCTCAATTCCATCGGGGAGATCTTCCACTTTTTCGTGTGCTATTTCTTCTTCTTCCCATTTAACATGAGTAGCATGTCCTTCTACCTCATGTGGCCCTGTACGCAATGTTCGCTACACGGGCTCATCTGTACTGTATATACACGGTGTACGCTTTAAAAGATGTGGGCTGTCTGTACGGTTATCCTAGTTAGGTGGAACCTGGAATGTTATCCATGTGAGCTCTGCAGTGCAGGTATCACTGTCTTGCCACAAAGTGCGAACAAATAAGTGGGTGAAAATCTGATTCATGTCTGCATTAAAAAATAGCAACGTGCCAGATTTATATTATGGCGGGGGGGGGGGGGGGGGCTGTCGCGCTTTTCACAGAAGACCGAGGTAGAATATATTCTGGTTGACATAAAATATTGACGCGTCAGTATATGCCCCCAGTAAACAGTTCGCTGCAACATTACATCATTACTGGCGTCATCAGCCCGATTGCATCCACAGCAGGACAAAGACGTCTCGTTATGTTTTGCAACTGTCCCTGTCCTGTGCAAGACGCGGGCATGATATTCCTGCAGATGTCCTGATCTCATTTCCCTACCTCACTCCCTGTCGTTTTGATCGCCCGGTCGCATTGACGTAGCCGCGGAATTCACCCTGTTGCCATAATAAATCATTGGTTACCTGTTCGCCACCTTACATGTAATTTCTTTCCATATTTCAGCTAGGATGCTATGGACTTGAGCTTGGTCTTTAATTACGTCATATCTATTCTGGGTTTTCCCTTAGGATGGCGCTCCCTGGGCCGACTGTGCGGCGACAAGGGTGAAATGAAGGAGTTTGTCACATCGGAGAACCGCATGCGGCTCAAGTTCTACAGCGACAACTTCTCCGAGTTCCGAGGATTCTTCGCCAACTTCTACCTTGTTGCTCCGCCCGGTAAGTGTGGATACGAAGTTCGTACTAACGGACTGACGAACCGATAGATATCGTGGAGTCTGCTAAGTCATGGAGGTAAATGACTAGGCATACACAGAAGGTTCGTTTTAAGACATGCACTGGATTTAGCGCCTGTTTTCAGATGAGACTGGCCTGTGGCATTGTTTTTTAGCCCTTTGTTTGCCCTAAGGTGATTACTGGCCAGCAAGCCAAATCCTCGTATATTATGCATGAACTGTAGTCATTTGTATCGATGCATGCCGACAGGATAGGCTGAAAGAACAGCATAAATTCGCTCATTGATAAACTTTTGGTTGCCGACTTCATTACTTACGAATCGAACAGGCTGGTGGATGAAGAGGGCTGGAAAGGTTAGGATTGATTTTAACTGGAGGGAATGAATAGAAGAACGCAAGAATCGAGGAAATTTTAGACGTTAAATATTTATTGAGCTAAGGTTCACTGAAGGATAAATCGATTTAGAAAGCAATCATTACATAAGGTTAGCGAAGTGCAAAATAAGTTCATGACTGACCTGCACCATAGCTCGCGTTTTACTGGATATCGCTAATTGCCAGAGCAACGCTGGCTATAACTAATCGCGACCCGAAATTAGTTACGAAAAATTCGGTCATTATACATCACAGAAATGGGCTGCTCTGTTCTAATTAAGAACAGAATGGTACGACGGCTGATATGGCTTATATGAACTGCGTAAGAAGCAGCTGACAATTGTGTGCACAATCAAAAGGATGTGCATGAAAGTTTATGTTAATAGATGTCACATGGCTTTGCGAAACACCGGTACTTTTCGATACCTTGCTCTTTGTGCAAGCAAACTCGGTATTAGGGGCACATTCAGGGAACATCAGAAATTACGTCGACATGTCCGGACTATCACGTCTGGTCCTTACCTCAAATTCTAGAGTTGTTTATCGCTATAGAACACTTCGCTGTAATTTTTTTGTGGCAGTACTTGTAGCTCGAAATACAGCAACCAGTGATAATTTTTGACAGTAGCAACAAAGGACGCATCTTAATAATTAGTGGAGCGCAATTGGCAGGCAAGTCCTGCTTTCCTGTTTCATTCAAGTTTCTCCCACTGTGTTCATGAGACCCATAAAGCAAGAAAAAAAAAACGCTGTCTTACTGGACTATAGGTACCGTCTGTCAAAAGTCTACAGCCCAAGGGGTCTGCTTCCGAGCCCCGCAGTGCGGCTCCTCTTGCATACTCAGGGACCCTAACTTGAGGTAGGCGGTGTGAACTGAAGTTCTCAACCCTCTCAAGCTTAGGACTGTCAAATGTGCTAAGAGCCCCGCTAAACGGCTTAGAAACAAACCCCTTGGTCTGCATATGTTTGAAAAAGACTGTACTATTAGCAATGAGTGCAACGTGAACAGGAAAACTGAGGTGGCAACATAAAAACACCAACATATCAGCTCCTAGAAAGGAAATGCAAACTAAGTTGATTAACACTTCTGAAGAAGTCTTCGCGCCTTCGGCGTTAAAATAACCTCAGCTAGTATTGAGCTTCTCCTGGATAAGAGATTTTTGCTTTGCTGTTCATTGTTCATTTGTCTTGTTCGCATTTCATTTCTTGCTTATAGTACATGATCGTTTCCCGACTCATGGGGAAAAAACTCGTTTTTCGCAGAAAACAAGCCCGAAGTGGAAGACGCCAAGACCGTGATCTCTCGCAAGAATGCTCTGGTTCCTGCTCGTGAGCTCATCGAAGAGATCTCCCCCGACGAGACGGTGGCGAGCGATGACCAGAGGATTCTCAAGTGTGTCCCCAAGGTTCCGGGGGCCAGCGTCAAGTGGTACGTGTCACTCCTCGAAACAGAGGTTGTACTCCAGTAAATGGCTCTCAGCTAGAGCACAACCAAACTACATAAATCAATCGAGCATACGGTGTGTGTATAACGGATAACATGCCCCCCCCCCCCCCCAACCCAGAAAAAAAAAGTTGCAGGTGCAATGCATACGGTCAAGAAAAAGTGGAATGTGAAAGGAAGCTACGTCGTGCAGGTTATTTAAGTAAAAAAGAAAGCACAGCATGTTTTAACTTGGCGAGTGATACTCCTGAAATCAGTTTATCATACTACTCAGTATGTGGGCTCCCCGGAGGAGCAGGGATTCATATCAATTACTGCGTTTGTCACTTAAACCCAGGCAAAATTTCCAAGCCATACACTTTGTAGGAGTACATTTTTAGTCCGAACTGGCTGACGAAAGCAGTAATGCTGAAAATATTATCAAGTAAATAAAGCTGAGCATAATAGTGAACCAATATCACCCACTTAAAAGAGCAAAGTCGGTTGACTGTGGACAGTTGAGATAAAACCCTTCACTGCTTACTTTTTCCTTGCTTTACCATGACCGAAAAACTCAAAGTAAAGTAACCAGTGATTAGCAGTGCTCTCTCACTGGCCATCATCAAACAGGATGCACGGAGTCAACATAAAGGAATCAGAGTTGAACCTCGTTATAACGAAGTTGAACGGGCCGGCGATTACTTCGTTGTAGCCGTAGGTTCGTTATAGACCGTGTTGATCGAGCTTCCAAGGAATCGCCATTCCTTCTTTATATCCATTATTTCGTTATAAACCGTTTCGTTATAACAGGGTTCGACTGCATTCGCTGATTGATATGCGACAGCACTGCGGTCGGCGCTCGAACTTTTGTCGCTCACTGCTTTCGCAAACGTGTGTGCAGGTTGAAGAACGAGACAGTGCTCAACGGCAGCATGCCCCTCCCGCACCTGTACCTGGTCTCTCCGAGCACGCTGTGGATCCGGCGCATGCATTCCGACCTGGCCGGCAGCTACACGTGCGTGGTGAGCGCCGAGGAGCGGGAGGCCCTGGCCACCACGCTGGTCGTCATGGCCGGAATCAAGCCGCAAAGGAAGTGCAACGTCTGTGAGTACAGCAGTTTACATATCTATGGAAGCTTGGCTGTGTTAGTTCGGCGTTCTAAAGCTGTACCTGCCAAGCGCTTAATGCGTTCATTGTGGGAACGCTTTACCCACCGTGACGGCTGAATGGCTATGACACTCGGCTGCTGAGCACAAAGTCGCGGGGTCGAATCCCAGTAGCGGCGACTGCGTTTCGAAGGGATGAAGTTCAAACTAGCCCGTGGCCTGTATAGTCTCAACGCATGTTAAAGAATGCAGCGTGGTCGAGATTAGTCCGGAGCCTTTACTCTCTCTAGCCCATACCATACCATACCATACCATACCATACCATACCATACCATACCATACCATACCATACCATACCATACCATACCATACCATACCATACCATACCATACCATACCATAGCTGCTAGCCCGAAAGACGCGGGTTCGATCCCGGCCGCGGCGGCAGAATTTCGATGGAGGCGAAATTCTAGAGGCCTGTGTACTGTGCGATGTCAGTGCACGTTAAAGAACCCCAGGTGGTCGAAATTTCCGGAGCCCTTCACTACGGCGTCCCTCATAGCCTGAGTCGCTTTGGGACGTTAAACCCCAATAAACCAAACCAAACCAAACCAAACCAAACCATACAATAACATAACATAACATAACATAACATAACATAACATAACATAACATAACACATCATAACATAACATAACATAACCTACCATGCCATGCCATGCCATACCGTACCGTACCGTACCGTACACCATACCATATGATACTGTACAATGTACCAATGTAACCATATCATACCACCATGAACGTTTCACTCTATTCGATATGCCTCATGCAGCAACGGTAGGGCCATGAAAGCCTGCACGGGCAGAGTTCTGAGGCACGGTGGTCTGAGGCATGGCGGGACTGTGGCTAATGAGCCCTCTTCACTTTCTTTTCCTTTCATCGCTCTACTTCCGGCGTCTGACGGACGTTTCATTTACAGCTCAGTTTCTTCCTCGCTTGACCTTTTTCTCGGAAGGCTAGAGGGTTGTTGGCCTCCCACGGGCCGACACGGGTGTCTGGCTACGCACGGGATTGAAACGCGTAGAAATCGTCACAGCCACCGAGCAGTCTGCGCATAATGTGGCAGAACTGAGTGGTTATACACGCAGACATGCAAAGTCAACGTTGGCTATCTTCATCGCTTGCTTGGTGCTTGGTAAACGCGAATGAGGGGTCTGGAATTTCGTGCCTTGTCGCTCAGATGCCGAGGATCAAAACAAAACGTCTTTTGGTGTGTCGTCGTGTTACTCTTGACTGGCGTCTTTTGCATGTCTCACAGAACGAGAGCCTTCACTGATCCGAGTCGACGCGCTAGCTGTCTAGTCTGCCGAAAACTGTTGGACCTAGAAGCTAAAAAACTTGGGAGCATGTTACAAGAAGTTCTGGTCACAACCGAGTTGCTCCTTAATATGACGTGAGAAGGAACTGAAATAAGGGTTGGCTTTCAACAAGCAAGTACGGATACTGCAATGGCAATGACGCCCTGAAATGACTTCAACACTCCAAAATTTCTATGAATATGCAAAACTATGCATTCGCTTAGCAAAGGAGCCGACATTTCATGCTGACCTGTGATACAAAGCATTAAGACTGCGCTGTCAGGGGAGGAGCGTTACTTTAAGGCCATCGCACATTTGGTACGTATTTCTGTGTGATGTCTACGGAAGACCTGCTGGACGTAGTACAACGGCTGTCTGAACGAAGTCACTAAAACACCGATGCCGCTGTTTTATATGTCTGTTTCGAACTTCGCCGACTACAAAAAGCAACAAGTGGCAGTGTTAAAAACAAGACTAGTCAAACTAGCATGTTCAAAACAGCCGTTGACGGTTAGACGAGAGCTCACCTGACGAGGCAGCAGCACTGCAAAAAAAAAAAAAACAACCTTGAAAAGTGTTTGTGTGCTTAGCACTCAGTAAAAGACGCATCGAAAAATTGAATGGCGCGTGAAGCGTGTTCAGCCGAAGTGTGACGGCAGCACCTCGTGCAGCTTTAGTAGGAAGTCTTCAGAACACAAGATTTTCTCTCGAGCGGTATGATCAGCCACTTACGGTACATCCGAAGCTCTCAAAGCACGTAAGGGGGAAGGCAAGAGCTTTCCTTGCCCTCTGAGGGTTTGAAAATTCTGATGTTGTGTAAATGGCTAAGTACAAGGCTCAAATGGAAACCCTATGGCCTCAAGACTTTCGGCCGTGAGTGTATGTCAGATACCCCTTGTCGTGTTTTAAAGGACAAGAAATAGTGTGGTAATTGAAAGATGAGTTAACTGCTTGGTTGGTTACTACTTCTGAGCTCACAAACGGCTTCTTCATTCCCATCGCTGTCTCGGCGAATGGCAGATTTCCGCAAGGGTCCAAAGGACCAGGAGATCCCGCACGGCGAGACGGCCATCATGCACTGCACGGCACAAGCTCCACAGAGGCCCTCGTCCGACGTCAAGATCAGTTGGCTGCGCAACGGATTGCCGTTCCCGACCAGCAACCGTTACCGCGACTTGGGCAACGGCCTGGTCTACATCAGTGACGCCATGCCCAAGGACTCGGCCGTGTACACGTGTGTGGCCACCGATCGCCGGAACAACTGCACTGTCCAGGAGTCGGCCCTGCTCAGGGTTCTGCCCAGGGTGAACATCGAGGAAAGTGAGTCGTGTATACTTCTATCACTTTACTAGTAGCGGCAGAAAACTTACAGTGAAGGCACCACACGCCACTTTTTCGTCAAACCTATGGATTCATTGTGTTTGAAACTTTGAAACTGACCTTTGTGTACTGGGCCTACTGGAATGTACAGTTTCAGGGCATGCGCAGCTCATGCAGCGTTTTCTATTTCCCTCCAACTCCGTGAGGTCCGTTTTCTGATCTTTTCTACTCTGCGCTCACAAAGAAGCATGCTCCTCGTGCATGAAGGTTGGGCAGAGTTCGGCATTGTATTTGTATTGAAGAAACGAACGACATATTCATCCAAGAGGGGCCAGCATTGTTGTGATTAATTAAAAGGGAAAGGAAAATGGGCACTTATAAGGAAAGCATCGAAAGTGACAAAAAGCGGCAAAAATAGCAAGAATGACCTCTAACCCTTGCGCTACAGAAAACGCAGTGAGCTTCGTGAAGTCTGTTGGCAGCAGTTATGGGTGCGGTACCGTAATGCCACCCCCTCTTCCCATTCTGCTAGGTGCTTTTGGATGGCTCAATAATTTTAGGGAGCAAGTCGAAAGGTTCTCGTGCCTGTTCGTTTCGCAGTAGGTATTACCTACAGATGTTATATAAGTGCCGATCACCTTACATGGAGCAGCTGCCGATCAATATTTTTCGTTGCCTTCGGGTTCTTCAAGAAAAAGTTGCGAATCGGGATGTTTTCGATGCCTTGTGCTTGCATACGCATGTTGTGACGCTTTGTAAACAAGCATTATCATGACTCACAAGGGATCTTCTTTGTACAAATGACATTGGCAGTCTGGTAACAAAAATAAGAGCAAACCTCTTGTGTCGTTTCAGTCTGCGGCATTCCTTTCGTGGCCCAGCCTAACATGAGCAAGCCACACGTTGAGCACGGCAAGATCGTCGGCGGAATGGACACTATCAAGGGTGCCTACCCATGGCAGGTGAGTCGGGGGAGCACCTTAAGTTAACGCTAAGGACAAGTAGAATTTGGTCTGCGTCAATAGAGTACCGCGTTCTAATCACAAAAATACCACCCGCGCCGAAGACAAAGCTTCCATAAGCTAGGAAAGACCAGAAAACGAAATACAGGTGTCGCCATCACTGGCCGATTTCGCAAGTAAACTGCATGCGTCAGCACCGATTTTCGGGCGCGAATCCCAGAGGCTGCGCTACACTGCTATTCAATTCAAATCGGTGGCAACCCTTGCTTTATCGGTAATGACGCCAGTAGTTTGAATCAACTGGCGGGGAGAATATTAAATCCAATTTTCTCTCTAATAAATGGATGTTTTGAAGCCGGACAAACGTCAATACAGCCAGAAAGAACCAGAGGACCAATTCATGATGAGAACACTAGTTGGATAAAGTTGGCCTCAGTGTCCCCTCAAGGCGACAGCTGTTGTGAACGCAGTCGCTATTGTAATGGGTCGCACTAGAAAATCCCTTCCCTCACTTGCTGCTCGACAAAGCAATGTTAGTTGATGGCCAGTAGCGGAGACCTTTGTCCTGATGTAGATGTAGCTAGGTTCCTGCTGATGATGCACAAAGAAGGTGTTTCAGTTAAATCAGCTGCGATATCAAACAATTACCGGTGATGCACCATGTGTTCTGTCGAATCTCTGAATAGTGGTAAACTGCGATCGCAATAACTGCGATAGCTCGGCTGAAACTTAGTTCACCGCTGTGTGCTTTTTGAGCATAAAAGAGGTAGACGACACAAAAATGTTTAACTTCTGATCCATAATATATAAATAACAATTTGATGGCTGTCAGGCTGTCTGCAAACAGAAGATGGCTCTGGTTTAAACTGACAAGCTGTATATGTGGGCGGTAGAGTGATGAAAAGTTTTGCTTTATGTCGTCACAGGTAGAATTATCACCTTAGACTATACTGACTCCTATAATCTAATCAGGTGCAGTTGAAGTATACTTAGGTGTGTTTACTTCAAGCTTTGCTTTTTTTTGCAGGCGCTAGTTTGTACATAAAACGTCATCACGAGTAAACAAATCGCTTGTAAATAGTTTGCAGCCATATAAGTCGAATGGCCTGCTGATGGAAGGTGAGCAGAGGGAGGACAGTTAGATGTCGCACCCTCACAGGAGGTGCTCGGTCAGTCTAAGAAGGACGTCATGCTTCTTCGACTTGTGGCGTGTCGGTGATTCAGGCTCGGCGGACTTGGGTCAAGTTCAGCGAAGGCTAGTTTGCGCAGGCCTTTGGTTCGTCGGTAGGCTCGCTGCTGCCCGAGGGGCTGTATCCGTCTCCAACGACTGTCCAGGAACATATCTTCTCTGTTCGCAATAAGCAACATTAAGGCTTGGAATTTTAAGGCGAAAGCCTTTAATGGCTCATACTGTCGTCCGTTAACCGAGCGTGTCACACGCGTTTAACTGGGGAACTGGAAAAGATAGAAGAAAACCAATGGTTGCTTCAGGTAGAGCAGGCAACAATGAACCTAGAAGCCAAGTTTGATGACTGTTGATTAATTAGTTAATTAATTATAGGTAAAATGCCGAAATTGCGTCGAAATACCGCGGACGTCGATATAGCCACGGGAATGGTGTGACGTCACATCCACCGGAAGTCGTCACGGCATAGTGAAAATTGTCACAGAATGGTGGGGAAAATGTCATTTTTGTCAAATTAGATGGAAAAATGTGTAATTAAGCGTAATTAACAGTTAAGATCCCCGAAAGATGTATAATTTAGGTATCGATATAGCCACGGGAATGGTGTGACGTCACATCCACCGGAAGTCGTCACGGCATAGTGTCCTCGGCTTTCGCCTCTGAACACTTTAGTTGGCAAAGTGTCCTCGCAATTTTTTTCAAAACGCTTCTGCCACTGACGTGCGTCTATTTGCCCGCAGGTAATGTTCTGGACGGAGCTTCGCAAGGCATTCTGCGGCGGAAGCCTGGTGAACGACCAGTGGGTTCTCACGGCGTCCCACTGCTTCAAACGAGACGAGATCCGCATAGACGAAGTGGAGGTGCGGCTGGGAAAGTACGACCAGACCATCGTAGAGCCGCAGCAGGTGGTCACCAAGATCGCCGACGTCCACTTTCACCCGTAAGTGGATGCAAACTTGGAGAACGTTATAACGCAACAAGTGTACAAAAATTTTAACCAAAGTTATATCGAAAAGGCGGAGAAGGTGGGAAAACGGCAGGTCTGGGCTGAATGTATCCGATGAGGACATTCAGGACTGAGAAATGAGAAAGGGTAATCGTATTTATCATTAGTTTATGTTTGTGTGCTTCAGTACATTGAAGGGCCCACGCAGGAGCAGTGTTTACTTAGAACTTCGCGATTGCAGTGATTGAATAAAACTAGGGAAGCAGCATTTCCACAGATTGCACTTTTAGGTTGCTGGGGATTGTGATCATGGGGTAAATAGTTCAAATGACTTTATTTTGAGAAAGAGAAGAGAAGAACAAGTGCTAGGACAAAAAAAGGCAATGCATATTGTACACCATGGCGCTTTGAAAACTTTGCTGTACGAAATCCAAAGTGTGAACAAACACTGAACACTGTTTCGTGAACAGAATGGTAACGTAAACTATTTAATGAATTGTGCTGTATGTTTTGTCACATACTGAATAGTTTGGGCGCTGAAAGTTATGTACTTCCTTCCCCAATCTGTCTTGGTGGCTACCCTCACTAATTTTTTATGTTTCGGAACAGTATAGCCTGCAGGAGTAGCCACGGCCTCTCAGAATGCTTACTCGGACGCTGCAGCCAGATAACAAAGGGCATACCTGATGGACCATGAACCAATGGTGACTGTTCCGGAGGGAGAATCAGTGTACTCTTTGCAATGCATGCTAAGTAGACTTCTTGAAAAATCAAGTGCTTGTTTTTTTTTGCTAATATGGAACAATGCAGCAGAAACAATTTTAAGTTTTGAATGCTAACTAGACGTTTTATCCACAATAAATTGGATAGTAGAGTGCAGTTAGAGATCAGAATACCTGACTTCCCTTACAAACATTTTATAGGCAATCTATAGACTGTCCATAGACTTCTGTCCATAATGGCTGTAGACTCTCTATAGGCAAATCGTAGCGAACAGTCTGTAGGAAATGCGAATGCTGTCGGCAGTCTGTGGGCAATCTATAGATTTATGACCATACACTTTTAGCAGACTTTTGTCTATAGACTATCAATAGACCAAAAGAAATATCTATAGGAAGCCAGTAGAGTCTGTAAGAAGTCTATAGACTGTCTTTACTCTATTTTTATCAGGGTCTTTGCAAACAATTCTTGTTGAGCCTGATATAACTGACAACTGGTGGCTCGCAGGAACTTCAACGTGAACACGTTCGACAACGACATCGCACTGGTGCAACTGGCGGACCGCGTTACGTTCACGGACTACATACTTCCCGTGTGCTTGGGCGAAAGTGCAACCATCGAGCGCGAATACTTCAGCTCGGGCGACGTGCAGCTCGGCACAGTCACCGGATGGGGACAGCTCACCGAGAGCGTCAACACGCTGCCCAGGTTCCTGCAGGAGATCCGGCTGCCCATCATCGACCACAGAACCTGCCAGGCGTCCACGCAATACCCGGTATGCTCACTCGATTGCCCATAAACATATCCAACAATTCTGGACAAAAGCGTTTTTGAACGGGAAACAGTTTATGAGCGCAGTTTTTGTTGCGTAAGCAACACTACGCCAGCCAGCTCGGCTCGTCGCGTGGTCGCACTTCAGCCGTGTGCCGTGGCCCACAAACGACCTTGAGCCGCCGTTGCCTGGCAACGCCGCAGCCGCGCTACAACAGATGGCGCCGCCATCGACGCCGCTGCCGTCGCCGCTCGCTCCACCAGATGTGCTCCGCGGGGGTAGAGGGAGAGGAGGTGTCGCCTCGCGGGAAGTATATATATATATGCGCTCCGTCTCAGTGGATTCTAGTTGTTATAGAGAGAGCGAAAGAGAGGCAACAACGAAAGAATGAAGCGAGGAAGAAACAACGCGCTCAATTGCTTTCGCAGTTCAACTAGGGTTAACCACAGCTAAACCACAGCCAGTTTTTTCATATATCGTAAGATTTCACTATAACAATCAATATGTTCGCAGATCTCCCATCGGCAGGCTAGCAAATTTTTGCTATGAACGTTTTTGCGATCCTGAAAAGCGTTCCCAATTGGTTTTGTGTGGCAGTGTTAAATGCCTGATGCGAAAAATGGAAAACTTCAAAAGAAAGATTTCGCTACGCATCGGAAGAGTGGACCATTACCTTCAAGATTTCAGTTACAGTATACTTTATAATTTTCCAATATTCAAAACTTTGGTCCACACCCAGAAATTGTGGACAAAAGCATTTTTAGGCTGGAAACCTTTTATGAGCGCAATTTTTTCATATATTGCAAGATTTCGATATAACATTCATATATTCGCAGATCTCCCGACGGCAGCTTACATTTTGTTTGCTATTAAGTTTTGGTATTGCCAAAAACGCTCCGCATTGGTTTTTTCATGGCAGTCTGTAACTGCTCGATGCGAACGATAGAAAAGCTTTAAAAGAAAGATTTTTCTGCCTATGAGAAGAATGAACCATGATCTTCAATATTTCCATAATAGAACCTTAATATTTTCAAATACTCAAAATTTTTGTCTAAGAATGTTGGACGTTAGTTACCTTTGGCCCACACGAAAAAGTTCGGATGATTACCATACTGCACTCATCGTGCATTACGATTAGACTCAAGAGTATGAGAAAACCTGTGCCGGAAGATAACCTCCCACAGAGGACAAAGGCTGTAAGGACATCTGGTGAGTCAAATCTCATCAACGTAGTTTTGTGGGTGAAAAAAATGAGAAAAAGCTTGAGAACGCCGTTAATCGGCCAGATTACGTAAATGGCCAAAGTGACCCAACTCGCCCGTGGTCTCAGGGACTACTACGGAGGTCATCTGGAATGTTTCTTTTGATAATTATTGGAATGGTTAATTGCTATGGCACATCATTGAATGCCAATAAGCGAAGCTGGTCTGTATACGAAGAGTATGAATGGCTGAGAGGATTAGGTGTTGACATACGAGGTACAACCGCCAGATTTTTGTGTAGTGCTGGAAATGCACGACATGTCATTCCTGCCATTAGAGAAAGTCGATCTAAGCACATGGACAACTTAGGTAAAATAAGTAACGCCTGGTACTTCGTGTCTTAACCTGGGGGCTGAATGAATGCATACTAATACTGGAATGTGATCGAAAATGTTGCCAACTGCTGCCGTTGGCCTATCCGCTACATCGCATTGTTAAGGGATGGATGAAAAGTGTCTTACAATGCACCACAATAATGAGATGCTAAATTTGGCTGATTGGCGGACGACGAAAAAAGTGAAACAAGGCGGAGACAGCACAGACTTATGATAAATGAGGTATACAGAGGCGTCAACTATGACATATCTTTGTTCCTCTTTTAAGATTTAAGCGACAGGATGGCACAAAAGTAAAAAAAAATAATCAAACCCATAGCTTAAAGTGCGTGTCCTAGGGAGGAGGACACTAATGTAGATGAGTTGTTCTGTATGAAAAAGGTGCACAGATTAAAAATACTATGTATTTCTCACCTTTTATCATTATATTTTACAACAGGGCCTCACTGCATTCAAACCGTCGATCTTAGTCGAATTTCCTGGAGTGAATTTCCAAAGGCGGTCGTGCCTTTCTTTGACAGAGTAAGCATGGCCGCTTCAGCGTTCATAAAGGCGTCTGCCATTCTGGCCAAGAAACCAATTTCCAAAAGTGAGAGGGATGCCATAAACAATGTTGCTGCAATAATCAGCGTATTTTCGGGGCTGCTTGTTGTCTTAAGGTTTCGCAGAAGGTGGTGAATACAGGGCATAGCAGCAGGCCTTTGTTTTACCAGTCTAGGATTTTGATGATGATGATGTAGTCAGGCTGGTGATGATGATGATGTTTCTGATATCAGAAACTGGCGACTTATTGGCGTTGACAAGTGCATTAGCTGGGAAGCCAGCATTTTTTAGCCTCGTTAATTGAGAACTTTACCTTCTTTGGACATCAATGTCATGCGATTTGATAAAGAAAGCCTTTAGGCATGATTTTGTGGCACGTTTGTGAGATATATAAGCAAAAAAAAAAGAACAAGAGTCTTAAGCTCGCGGATACCCATTGATCAGAGTAATTTCTAGCGCTTCTTTCCTGGCTATCTTATAGACATGGACAAGGGAGACTTTTTTGCTGCTCACTTTAGTGTTCTCAGCCAGCATAAAATTTCCTGCACTTAAGCGCCAACCACCTTAGGTCGTTGCTAGAACAAGTGTGTACTGATGTCACAAATAGACCATAAATTGTTAGAGCCCAAATCCTCTTTGCGTGTACTAAGGTGAGCAACTGGGCGAGCTGTATCACACAGTCTTAGACAAAAGTCTGCGGGACTCAGATCCGCGGAAGATAATTTATTGCTGTGTTCCCTTGCTAGCCACTAAGTCTGTATTTGTTCCAGTACATGGAGAACGCATATCCTCTTATGCCTCTATGGTTTTTGATTAACCTGCTTAGCACTCTCACCTAAAAATAATTCTTTCTTCTCGCAAACCCGCATCCCTTAAACTTTTGTACAGAAGAACGGAGAAGACCGAAAAAAGGAAGACATGAATGACAGAAGAAGGGAGACAGGAACAAAACTAGCGCTCACTACAGGCTGCATTCTTTATGGCTGAGATCGGATATAGAGGATTCGGATAGAGAGATTTTTGGAATATATAGGTTTTTTGGGTTGGGCCCTAGTGCCCTGTATCACGCTGTGTGTTGATTCCTCTGTCGGTTTACTGTCTTCTTCCTGACCTTCGGTGCCAACAAGAAAGAATGGTATCGGTACTTGGTGATTATGTTGTCCGTCCCACCCTGCTTCTGTTGTCACGTGCTCATGCCGTTCCACTACTTGTATCTTCAGTACACGTGTTCTTTCCTGCAAAAGTTTTACTTAAAGCGTTCCTGTCTTACCTCTTGCTTCAGGTGACGAGGAACATGTTCTGCGCGGGATACAAGCAGGAGATAGTGGGTGACGCTTGCAAGGGCGACAGCGGCGGTCCTTTCGTCGTCCAACGGAAGAGCCGCTGGTACCTCATCGGCATTGTGAGCTGGGGTGTCGGATGCGGACGCAAGGACCACTATGGCTACTATGCCAAGGTCAGCAACTACCACAGCTGGATCAAGGAGAAGATCCTCTACTAGTGGCGTGCATCCTCCACCCACTCCTCCCTCTTTTCGGAAGAAAGAGGCGGGCTCAGGACTTATTCTCGACGTGTGGCAAGCGTTGTTGTTTGACGCGCGAACCCAACGACGTCGCTGCTACCGGCACGAACTGCACGTGTTGTGAGTCAACGTTGAGGCCGCACCGATTTTTGCGACCTTTCCAGGGACATCTCGATTTTGAGCGAAGCACTTGCGTCCGTAGCGCTTAGTAGACGGACCTAAGATGGAGGTCTTTTGAACGACCACTGGAGTGAATGGTGCAGATGGTGGTCTATCTAAGCTCAATGGCGAATGTAGGCGCTTCGATAGATGAAGTGGAGTCAGAAGCAGATGGAAAGAGCGGACCGATGCCAAAGAGTCGAAAACGGCCTAATGGAAGAATACGGATATATAGGTGCAGTAAAAGAAATGAAAGCGATAGAGTTGCAAACAGTTAAATGCAAACAATACATTGCTGTTTTACTCTGAAGGTTGAGCTAAGGGGTTTGAATACGTTTGACAGGAAAGGAAAGATGAAGGATTCGAAGATAGGGCATCGGGGCCTTGGGATGACGGGATGACGAGTTCCTTTGGTTGAGGAGGCCTGGAAAACTCATTTTCTTACTGATGCAGGGCATTGGTGAAACTTTTTCAGTGAGCTGTAGTCATCCAGGCTTTATAATAACGCTGTCATAATCTTTGCGTTTTGTTGACTTAAACGCCTAATGATCAGCATGGCAGCTACGTGGAGACAATGGGACAGGCAATGGAACGAATGCTTAGGAGCGACGTAATTGGAGATACTACAAGAGTGGAGATATGGAGCGTGGGCCTGCTAACACTAATCGTTCAACTTAGCCGTAGTAGGAACATGCAAATAAGAGTCATGTGACTCCCGTGCATTTGAACAGCCATCGTCTTAGCTGAGGACATTACTTCATTTCTATGCAACTAAATATTTTTTAGTGATGGCAGGCGAAGTTGGCTTTCCGTTATCCCTGCCGTTTAGATACAGGGACAACTTCAGAGCCATGCCGTACTTTTTAGATGCGCAGACTTCTTCATATCCAGTCCAGGTATGACCTCATTGATATGTTCATGCTGCTTCGGTCTATATTCAGAAAAGCATCATGTCAGTATCTTTAGATATTGCCGTGCGTATTGATTACTCTCTGATAAAAGGCGGCGAAGGTACTTAGTGGGTCCTTGCTAGAGACTGCTCTTATATCGCTCCGCTGGAACGGAGGCGCTGTGATCATTCCTGTACTTTCCGAAATGACGGATCTATGAAAGCTCAACACGGACAGCGAGTACGAAGCTAAGCCATAGCCATGCCCGTTGAAACGCTTTCCTACAACTATCACTCATACGAGCATTTATCCATAGGGTTCGCTGCGTACGTTCGGGCATTCAGCGCACGTTCAGTGCATGCAGTGACCTCGTACTTAATTGTTACATAGCTATACATAGCCTTTTACACCGATGTGGCCGCTGCCATCGCGACCCTGCAGAGACAAGTGCAGCGGCTCTCGGCTATGCAAGTTCCAGACTGCAAGGCTGAAAACCGTCCGAATATTTCAATGCAGCAGCGGCAAATTCACTACTCACTACTCTGAGAAACAATCAAGAAATCCATCATTCCACATCCTGACCTGTAGGCGCTTTGAGCCATCTGCTCAATATTTCCTTGTTATTAATACCAGGCTGAAGAGTCATGCATAATTGGTAGGAATGATGCTGCCGGAAAAATGTTTATTTATTTTTTGTTGTAGTGAGGTGAGGGGTGTGGTTTTCTTCGTACGCCACCTTATAACTTCACAGCTCCATTGAAGTGGGGGAGAAAACGGGATGATACACACATTGATCTGGACGAAGGTGGTGTCGTCCATGACGTAATGTTCGACGTGTGAGCGCGGGTGCTTTCTTATACTGCTCGCAGAAGCGGGGACTTTCCAGCGAACGCTGTAGTCAGTATTTATAGTGTGTAGGAAGCTTCACAGTATTTGAACTTCCTGCATTCCATCGCGTATTTTTTTACATGTATACACACGCAGTTTTTTTTTTCATTCCACGCGTTCCAATTGTGACAGCTGTGAGAATACCCCGTGGTTCCTGCGCCCGTGTTTGTCATATGCCATAAAATAAAGTTCCATTATTTTTTATTCGTGTTATTTGTCTCTGTATAATTTTTATGTGGGTCTTATTAGAAACCAGACGTTAGTTGCTATTTTTTTTCTCTCTTCACATAGCGTTGAACACGACTTCCAGTATTAAAACATTTTGCAAAAGGCATCTACGCCCACTGTAGGGCAAAGGCCTCTGCCATGTCTCTCCCACTAGACCTGTCCTGTGGCAGCTGTGGCCGCCGTATCCCCGGAAACTTCTTAATATCATCCACCCACCTAACTTTCTGCCTCCCCCTGCTGCGCTTGACTTCTCTTGGAATCCACTCCGTTACCCTTAACGACCAGCGGTTATCTTGCCTTCGCATTACATGCCCTGCCCAAGCCCATTTCTTCCTCTTGATTTCGACTAAGGCCGCAAGTATACAAACAGAACTTGCAAACCTCATTACCAGATCGAGTAAGCCATCAAAGACTCATAGTTAATATGCCGAGCGAAAGAGCCCTTTGCAGTCACCTTCCCGCCCCCCTTCCTTTCACTATTTATCGCGGCAGTTCGAGAACATATAACGGAGTACTCAAGAGTCCTATTATAACGTATATGCCAGTGTCTAGATCGCCTTCCGCGTTGGTCGTGGTAGTCCTCTCGAGGATATCGATGCAACCTCTGCTACATAAGTCTGCCAGGGCACGCGCCAAACTTTATACCCCATTAGAGGAAGTCATACATTTGGTGTCTGACGGGCAGACCTCGTGCTAGCTTGCATATTTTATCGCCTGTTATTGTTCTGCACAATATTCAGTTCCAACAGATCACTCGAGAAAAGTGTTGTCCTGAAGCGTCCCATGCCGACCAATGTGAACAGGAAGCTGTTGGTAACAAAGAAATGCTGTGGGGCCATCTCTCGGCAGCGCCCGCGACATTCTAGAAGTAAGAATGTAGGATCATGTGTGTCGCTACTTTGCTCAGCGATGCGTCTCAAGTCATTTAATTTTCGCGTTTATGATGCTGTGGTAGTGTTTACACTCCATGGACTTGGGCAGGGCATGTAAAGCGAAGGCGAGATAACCGCTGGTCCTTAAGGGTAACGGTGTCGGTTCCAAGAGAAGGCAAGCGTAGCAGGGGGCGGCAGAAAGTTAGGTGGGCGGATGAGGTTAAGAAGTTTGCGGAGATACGGTGGCCGCAGCTGACAAAGAAATGAGTTAAATTGGAGAGACATGGGAGAGGCCTTTGCCCTGGGATGGGCGCAGTCAGGCTGATGATGATATAGAACAGGATGTCGGCTTAGCTTTGCATACGATCAGGCATGGAAAAGTTGGGCGAGGACACAAATACAAGACAGGACGCGAGACGAGAAAGGCATTTGAGGCACTAGATTGACTCACTCGGCAACAGAGCGCCTAAACGAGTGAACGTGCTCTCGCTGTATAACACGGGGAGTTTTGTCCTCCAGCACCACTGGTGTAGCGACCAAAATTCCTAGCCGTCATTCCTAGACGACATGGTCAACACTAAGGTTGCTATGTCACCTGTCAGATGGTAATGGTTGCTGGGTCACTCAATCCTATGACAATATAATTTCTACGGGGCACGTACGGTGCTGCGCAGAACTCAGAGCAATACAAATCGAATGCGGACAGGTAAGATTACGTTATTGACGGTGAATGGGACGCCATTTGAGTAGTCCCTTAAACTATTTTACAGCTGGTCGAATGTTTAGGGGAATCCCCCAAGGTGGAGTAGATTTGTAATAAGAGAGTAATTGCTCATTAGCATCCACCCAAGCGCAGCCATACGGCTACAAATGAAAGCTATACAGCTTCCACAGAAACTTCGTAGTTCAAGAAAAAATTCGTCCTGGTCCGCGGTTCCAACCCAGAACCACTGCTTCACCGAAACAGCCGCTCTACCAACTGATCTAACCAAGACGGCTAGCATATTGTATGGCGAGAGCGAATTGGTCAATAACTCGAAGTGGGAACAGTACTGGTCAAATCCTTAGAGAAAACCCTCAAGGTGTAGATTAGTAATAGGGGAGTAATTACTCACTGGCATCCACCCAAGCGAGCAGGGAAGTGGGGAAGATGGGGAACAAATTTTAAATTCTTAAACACTTAGGGGCGTGTTTGAGGCAGCTGTTTTGGCGTTGGCTGCTACTTACCTAAATTTTTAGCGCCAACTCCAAGAAAACAAAATCTGGCTTCCTGAATTGTTTGCTGCGCTCACTACAGTGCGCAGCTCGCTTTTTTGCGCATTGTCATTCCAAGAAAGCATGCATCTCGCAACTTCTTATCATTCGGATTGGTCAAATGTTTACGGTACCAATAACGTTCCCACTTCGATTTATTGATCAATTCGCTCTCGCCCTACCATAAGCTTTCCGTCCCGGTTAGCTTAATTGGTAGAGCGACTGCTCCGGTGTAGCGGTAGTCCCGGGTTCGAGCCCCGGACCAGGACGAATTTTTCTTTAACTGCGAAGTTAATGTCACTAAAGTATGATGAGATCCTCAGCCGGCAGGTTCAACAGGAGAAGGATATTGGAAACCTGAACAGGCGTGTAACCCAGCTAGAGGCTACCTGCACTGCAGATGACATTGCAGAAATGAAATCAACTGTAAACGACCTGAATGGCGTAGCCGAAAACTCAATCTTGAAATTCATGGCATTCCAGTAACGGAAAATGAAAACTTGATGTGTAAACTGAATGATCTAGGTCAGACCATCCACGTGCCAGAGCTCACAAAGAATGACATTGGCGCTGTTCATAGACTTCCATCAAAACCAAACAAAATACCTGGAATCATTTTCCGATTTGCTCAGCAATCTGTTCGTGACTTGTGGCTAGAAGCGAGTAAAGAACTTCGAAAGAGTTCGTCGAATGTCACGATCACCGAAAACATGACTAATCAGAACAGGGACCTGCTGCGCCGCACAAGGGATTGGGCAAAGAGCCATGATTACAAGTTTTCGTGGCATTGCAATGGCAAAGTACTAATCAGGAAAAAGGAGGGTGACAGTGCCGTTGTCATTCGCTGTGCCGCAGATCTTGACAGTCTGTGATAAACTTTGGCCTCGTACTCCTACCAGTTTTTTCTTTTCGACCCCCTATCTAGTAAAATGCTTCCTTCTTTTACATCTCAAGTGAACTTATCAAGTCTTGAGAACATTCTCAATGCTGATGGCCGGCGAAGCCTCAATTGTATTCATTGTAACCTTAGATCAGGGAGAAATAAGCGAGATGAACTCGATCATCTTCTTACTGAAGAAGCTCAAGTACGCTTTGATGTTGTTATGCTTACTGAGACTTGGTTTGCGTCGAAGGAGAATGTGTGTACAGCCTTTGTCAAAAGTTTAGAGCCCAGAGGGTTCACTTGCAAGCTTTATATTGAGACGTCAGGAGCATTCATGGAAGTCCTATCTATTGCAGGAGGCAGTACCAGAAATCTTCTCATGTCCAGGAAATTTGGAGCACTAGAGATCCATTAAGAACAACACAGTGTGGCTCAAAAGAAAACCCCCTGGGCTCCAAACTTTTGACAAAGGCTGTACATATCAGACACATAAATCGTATTACACGAACCGTAGTGACAAAAGGGGTGGTGGTGTTGCAATGTTAGTTTCAAATTTATTGGATTCTGAACTACTTACTGAATTTTCCTGTATTAACCCCTTTTATGAAACTCTTGTTATTAGATGTGGTACTACAGTATTGTGTGCATGCTACCGTCCTCCTTCTACCAACGTCCAGTTGTTTTTTACTTTTCTTGATTCATTTTTAGAATTTGTGAGTGCAAGTAAATATAAATTAATTTTTGGTGGTGACTTGAACATAAATATGCTCGTTGATAGCAATGTAAAACTAGAACTCGAATCCCTCTTAAACTATCATTCCTGTCAGAACTTTATAACATCAGCAACACGAATCACTACACAATCAACGACACTTTTAGACCTTTTTTTTTAAGCAACTTCGATGCATCCCTCCTTAAAGCTTGTACGTTGATTCATAGCATCAGCGACCACCTGCCGATAGTTATATCAGTGAATCAGTGCACTAATGCAGTAAAGACCCCACGTTCCGTATTCTCTTACCGAGTTATTAATCCTACAACGCTCTCTACATTTAAAGACCGTCTAACCACAGTCAGCTGGGACGATGTGTTCGCAGCAAATGACCCGAACGTAGCATATGAAACATTTTTGCGTAAATTTTCCGAAGTATACTTTGAGTGTTTTCCAATGAAGAAGTGCAGAACCTGTAAAAACAGTCGCAAACCCTGGATAACTAAAGAATCGTTAAAACTTTTAAAGAAACGAGATCAATTATATAGGACGTTCATACGAACTAAATCTCCTGAAGCCCTTAAAATATTCAAGTCATACAGGAATTTTGTCACGAAACACCTTCGGGCTGAAAAAAGACAATATTATATTCACCTCTTTAACTCGACTGAAGGGCGCACAGGCAATGTTTGGAAGGCACTTAAAGTGGCAACCGGGACCTCAGCAGAAGCAGTAAATAAAATAACAAAAGATGGAATAGAGTTACAGGGTGCTGAACTAGCCAACGCCTTTAATACTTTTTTTCTGTCACTTGGCGACGTTAGCGAACCCGCCGCTGACTTATCTCTTATGAATGGCCCAAATGAACAAACAATATTTTTAGAACCAGTCTCGGAAAGTGAAGTTGTAACTACATTTTTGGCAGTAAATAACAGCAAAGCAACTGATGCCTGTGGCTTTCAGATAGAGCCTATAAAGTCTGGAATAAGAGAAATAGCCCCTTGCGTTACCCACATTTTCAATATATGCTTGTTGACTGGAACTTTCCCGCATGCCATGCAAATAGCAAAGGTAACTGTTCTATTCAAGAAAGGTGACAGGAACGATATGTCAAATTATCGTCCAATATCGGTTTTACCCGTCTTTTCGAAAGGCCTGGAGAAAATAATTCTGAAGCGCCTATCCTCATTTACTGATCGTCATAACATTATATGTTCCGCCCAATATGGGTTTCGAAAGAATAAGTCGACAGAGCTGGCACTTTTGGCTCAAAAGGAGTTTATTTTGTCAAATTTTGAACGCAAAAATATGGTGCTTGGACTGTTTCTGTATTTTTCAAAAGCGTTTGATCTCATAAATCACAACATTCTCATTAAAAAACTGGAGCATTATGGCATTAAGGGGAAAGCACAATAATTAATCACATCTTATTTGCAACATAGATCTCAGTTTGTAGTAATTGGAGGACAAAATTCTGCAGTACAATCAGTAAAATCAGGTGTCCCACAGGGCAGTATTCAGGGCCCGTTTCTGTTTATCTTGTATATAAACGAAATAGTACGCCTTGACGAAAATGCCCACTATATAATCTATGCAGATGACACTAGTTTATTTTTTTCAGACATCTAATGTGAGACCTTAGCTAATCAAGCCAATAGCGCGCTGTCTAAAATAAATACGTGGGCTCAAACAAACTGTTTAGCACTTAACCATCGCAAGACAAAAGCTGTACTATTTCACCCCCGCCACAAGCAAATCCAGTTGCCGCACATTGTGTTAAACAATACCAATATTGAAATAGTAAGAACTTTTAAATCACTAGGTGTATACTTTTCTGAAAATATGACATGGGATGAACACGTCGGCTATATAGTAAATAAGTTGTCGAAAACTGTTGGCATCATACGCCGCCACTGTTATTATTTCCCTACCTCAGTTAACGTCCTTTTATATAACTGTTTATTTTCCTCCACATTAAGCTATGCCTTTTTAGTAGGTCCACAACAACAGCAACAAACATCAGCAAACTTTTAATATTGCAGAAACGGGTCTTACGTCTGGTCTGCAATGTTCCGTATCGCTCCCATACTGCAGACCTATTTAAAAAACACAATATCGTTCCTGTTACATCACTATACAATTACAAACTATCCCACCTTTATAAACAGGGAATATTAAAGAATAATGATGCATTAACTAACCTAGCCGGATTGCAGATAAACACCACCACCTATAACGTACGTTTTTGGGAACCCTGGAATGTCACCAAATGCCGGACTAACTACGGGAAACAAATGTTGAAATACTCATTGCCGACGGTTTTAAATTATCTTTTTACTGAAACAAATAATGACATTTCCGCGATTTCCTCACAGAAATTGCGTACCTTGTTTGTATAACCTGTTTATTCTTTTTTTTCTTTCCTCGCTTTGATGTTGACGTGTACGCCTTCGCCGCACGCTGCTGCGCTACTGTGTATGCTGGGAGGTCAGGACTCCTCAAGCTGTTTTTTCAGCTTTTTACCTGTCCTCCTCGCAACATTCCATTTCTGTTGCGGAATAAATTTCAATTTCAATTTCAATTTCAAAGCTGTATAGCTTTCCTTTGTAGCCGTGTGGCTGCGCTCGGGTGGATGTCAGTGAGTAATTACTCCCTTATTACAAATCTACTCAACCTTAGGGGATTCCCCTAAAACATTTGACCAAACTGTGGTACATCTCGAATACTAGGGCAATAAATGTATACAGAGATGCTTGTTAAACTCTCTAGAATCACTGAAAGAGATTATGTTGTCAGGAAAGTCATTCTAGAGCTTAATTGCTCTAGGCAATGCAGAAGAATTAAATGAATCGGTTCTTCCATATGTCCGGTTGAAGCTGAGTTGATTATTTAAGCGTTGTGTACAGCGGGAAGATGATTCCAGAGGCAAAACCAATGACGGGTGTAAACATCTTTATGAAATAAACAGAGAAGTGAAATGGAGCCACTGATTTCAAGCATCTGTATATCATTAAGGTTTTTAAGCCGGAAGACACTGGCGAGGGTAGTATAATTGCTAGATATGCACCGGGCAGCTCTGCTTCTAATCGACTCGAGCATTTCTATGAGATATTTTTGATGGGGAGTCCATATAGATAGACGAATTCTAACTGTGGGCGAACTAATGTAAAATATGCAAGTTTTCGAACGAAGCTAGGTGTGCCACGAAGGTACCGGCGTATGAAACCTAATGTCCTCGATGCCTTGTTGCACACTGTTGAAATGTGAGAAGAGAATGAAAGATGTGGTGTGAACTGAATTCCAAGGTATTTGTAGGACATAACCCTTGATAGGAAGGTGTTATTTGTAGAGTATTCGAGGTTAGCAATAACAAGCTTGCGGCTAAAAGTTATTGATTTGCATTTATTAGGGTTAAGAATCATGTGCCAGTTTTTAACACTAATCAACCATAGTGTCAAAATCATTCTCTAGGGTCATGTGGTCAGTCTCGGAACTGATCTGACGGTAAACAACACAGTCATCTGGGAAAAGACGTAAACGGGATGAAATGTTAGTGCGAAGGTCTTTAATGTAGATTAGAAAAAGTAAGGGTCCAAGGACGCTTCCCTGTGGTACGCCTGAGGTTACGTCCCATAGTGGTGAGGAAGAGCCGTTGACAACTGTGGATTGCTGACGTAACGAGAGGAAGCTTCTAAGCCAAGATAATGCGTGATGTAATACGTGGCGGGATATTAGTAATGAGGCGCGGTATCTTCAGTCATGCATTCTGCGAGTAGTAACGCAAGGTATATGGCCGCCGCGGTGGCTCAGTGGTTATGGTGCTCGGCTGCTGACCCTAAAGACGGGGGTTCGATCCCGGCCGCGGCGGCTGAATTTCTTTGGAGGAGAAATTCTCGAGGCGCGTGTACTGTGCGATGTTAGTGCACTTTAGAGAACCCCAGGTGGTCGAAATACCCGGAGCCCTTCACTACGGCGTCTCTCATAGCCTGAGTAGCTTTGGAACGTTAAACCCCATAAACCAAACCAAACCAAACCAAACCAATTCAAGGTATATGTGCCTTGTACGGTATGTGTGGCCGATCATGGCAGCTCACCACGAGGTTCTCGCGTTGCACCATTGCCAAAGCTAATGGCAATTAGTTGTCTTCCCCGTTTTCTCTCTTTCGCTCATTAATACCATAGATATACCATTAATGCAATCGACCACAGATTCTTTATCTCCTTATCGCCTGTTCGCGATCCCTCGTCATCCCCGTTTCGTACGCTACTGACACCACACACTGACCCTCATTGCAGCGACTTGTCACCGAAGGGGCAAGAAGGGGAAGTCTTGCAGGCGGGCTTGTCTAACGGGCAGTGGCTGTCGCCACACGCACTCTGGCGGCGACGTCCGCGAGGTTGATAAGTGCGCCGTCGGCGAGATAGGACGCTCGGCCTGCCACGCTGCCGTCATCTCTCAGTGGCTACGAAGAGACGAAGGCGTAGGGAGTTGCAGCCTTTCGTTGCTTGTGCCATCGTGCAAGACGATCTGGTTAGCAAGTTAGCCCGGAGCACCGCGAAAGCCTTGCCACGTGAAATAACTCCCCGTGTGTCATGTTGGAGTCGGCGCAAGGCCTCTCGAACGTCACCTTCACGCCGCAGAACAACGGGCAGCGTCAAACTTTCCGTCGCAGACATGGAAAGCTCTCCGCCAATCTGTGGCTTAGAACAGTGGTGTTCGCTGTGACAGCAGTGGAGTTGGTGCGTCAAACTACGTAAGTACAATGTAAGGTAACAAGTTGTCGATGATGATTGATTATTGTGAGTTTTTAAGGCGCAAGAACATCTGGTGCCAAAGCGCTTCATGATACAAGCTGTTTTCGTCTTCTCAAGGTGGGGTCAAAGACCCATTTCCCAAGCATCATCCTAAAGAAGCCGAGGATCAGGCGAGGGGAAAGCTTGTACTGATTGTATCACTGGCGGTTACCGGGCGACACAGGGAATCGAACCCGACACCTCCCGCATGCGAGTCGGACGCACAAACCACTAGGCCACCGCCGCGGTAGCGAACACGTTGTTAGCAGCTCATGTTTTATTGGGGAGCGACTCGTACTTACATACGGAATACCGCAATCAGTATGCTAATAAGTACACGAGGCATAAACGCGGGACAGTGGCCAGAGAGTGAGTTGTAGACCATAGCGGAATTATGCGCTCTAGGAGTTTTAACACAGGCATAGTTGAATGTTCATTAGTATGTCCGCAAGCTTGCACTTGTTGCGTAACTATTCCTCGGACAGACTCTTCTACATCGTGTGAGAGACTAAGCTTGGCAGGCAGAGGAGATAGAAAAACGCGTACACCTTTCGCTAAAATAGTTTAGGACGCAAGATTGATTCATCGTTTTTGACTTCAAATGAAATGAAAGATATAGAAGAAAAAAGAGGCTCGACAGTGCAGTACAGTAAACTAATGCGTTTGCAACAAGTTGTTTGATTCAGACCGCAAAATGCATGCAGCCTATAGCCGTGCCACGTTTTCTTGCAGCCTACTCTGAATGGCTCCTTTAAAAAGCTACAGAGACAGAGAGAGAAATACGCATAGGAATGAGATGAAAACCGAAGAACTCAGTGAGTTGCAAGGTGACGCTGAAATTAGCAGGAAAAGTAATTAAAAATAAAAAAGTGCTAGCGTGTAAGTGTCAAGAAGGTTTAATTTAAAGTCTATTTCACTGCGCGAAAATTGGCTTGTTTGCCAGTGTGCAAAGCAGCTTTATTACAGGTGTGCTTAACAAAATAAAAGTTCAGTCGAAAAAAAAAAACGTTCCAAGAGCGAACAGAGAGAAATATCAGACTCGCACTGTATCGATCTAAATTTCGAAAAAAAAAATTACACAAGAAAGGAGTGTGAACGCTGTATACCAGCGAAGCTTGAAATGGCGATGCACAACGGAGTGGAATTTAGCACAACGCGCTTCAATAACGCGCCGATAAATATGCTCAGTCGATAATGGGCGGTCCCTCATGTCGTAGTGAACAGAGCTATATACCGCATTCGTCGAGCTGTAGATCGCGACGCTTTTCTACTGCAGACCGGAGAAACAGCGCAACCTACCATATGCGCAATCTTCGAGCCCAAGAAGTTCCTTGTTCGCGTCTCGTGTTACTGTGATAGCCCGAGAGCGTCGTACTCCATCGTGGAGATGGCCGTTCCGTCGACGATTGCTATATGCACCGGTGGTATTGCAGAGCTACTGCTTGACCGTTGTCGTGTTGCAACTCGTAAGGAAGTTTTCTTGTCTCCACAGCTAAAACGTCACGCCCTGGTATAGAGCACGTAGGTGGCAGTACAAAAAGTACCGAGAGATGGCCAGATGCTATTTTTTTTTAAACTAAGCAGCGCTACATATTTAGACGAATACATTGAAAGACATGACATGACGGGTGGGGGTATTCGTTTAAATATCTAGCGCTGTTTAATATCAAGGCAAGAAAATGCATCACCAACTAGCCCCACAAATTGTTTTGTTACGGGCGTTAATCATCACCATTATCAACCTAATTATGCCTAGCGTAGGACAAAGGCCCCTTCCAGTGACCTCCATCTAACCCTGTCCTGGGCCAGCTGCAGCCACCTTAGCCTCGCAAACTCCCCGATTTCACTCGCCTACCTGACTTTCTGCCACCCTCTGCTAGTTAGCCTTCCCTTGAGATCGACCCTATTGATTACGCACTACGCTTACACGTCACCGGCTTTGTTTCCCCCGCATTACCTATCTCTGTCTTGATTTCGAAGAGGAGTATTATATCATTACACACGGTACGCATAGAGCATGCAGTTACCGCTCACCTCACCGTTAGTGCGCATGCGCAGAATGCCTTGATTCCGCGCCAGATGGCGCCACGTGCTGGCTAGCGGAGCGCAAGCTTGTCGCCTCGGTACTAATCAGCGCGTGCGAGCTGACAGCGCGTGCTATGCTGAAAGTGTCGCTATTAATTCGTGTTTGTCCCCAAACTTCCAAGCACTATACGTTACGCAATCGTTTTTCGTTTAATGGCTCGTTTAAGTCCTTCATTAGGCTCCTCCAAATTTCTGCCTTACACGCGACGAGAAAAGATAATTTGAAAGCTTTTGTGATTCTTAAAGTGCACTTTTAAGGCAACTTGCTCACGAACGGTTACAGCGGAAGTAATAATAATTATCCTAGTACCATTTCTGTTTTGTGAGTACGTGGCAGCAATATCGTGGCTGAGCCCGCTAGAACACGTTGCGAGGATGATAAGAATTAAGAGCCTTGAGCAGACAAATTGCGTGCTCTACTCAGTTTGCGTTCAAGAGGGTCATGAGCGCCGGTAGCGTCGAATGCATCAGCTGACGCATTCCTTCGGTTTCGAGGGCCACCGCTACAAGAAGCCATCGTCCTCAACAAGCGCTAGTGAAACTCGAGTTTAGCTATGCCTCGAGGGTATGCCCTAGATTCGACGTGGGTATTTATTTATTTATTTAGAAATACTGCTGTCTCGGAGGAGAGACATAGCAGGAGTGGGTACATACATTAGTAAAAACAAATAAGATGGGTAACATGGAATTAGATAACATAGAAGTATTAAAAACAGATCAACAGGTCAAATTGTCAGGCAACTGAACAACGAACTCTTCAATTGGCAATAAGCGAAGTTAGCCGTCCAATCGATTCAAAATTTCAACAGTTAGAGGAAAAAAAGAAAATTTAAAGCAATCTATATGTGGTTTGAAAGGAAGTATGTTTAATGGGTGGTTCCGTCGGGTTGCACCTGCGCTTGAGGACACAAATGGGAGGGGTGCCTGAATGCCAGATGTCGTGTGAACGATCATGTGCAGCATAATGATGGGTTCACGTGTGCGCCTATGTTCTAACGTTTGTAAAGATAAACTGTGCATATGGGTAGAAGGTGAAAACTTGCGATCGTACCGGCCGAAGATGAATCGTATTGCTGAATGATTCACTCTTATCCGTTGATAAAAGCAAGTTCGTAAAATACAGCACGGTAGCATGCTCGTGTGCTCATGATGATGATGATTATGTCCCCAGTATTAATGGAACACACCGGCGGCGGGGGATTGGCCAGGGTGGATAGCGTGCTCGTCTAGAGAGGCGGTTTTCTATTTTCTTCGCGCCACGGCGCTCTTTGGGAACCGCGGCTTGAGGAAATGGTGTTACTTAAGACTATTAATTAAAACGAACCACAGAGAGTAGGACCGCAAGAAACCACAGCGATTAGGAAGCTAAGTGTGGCCTTATGAAAACTTTCAGCCCTTTTATTCTTCGTTGCTTTAGCTTTAGCTTTCAACCAAGCATGTTCATCTTCAGACCTCTACTAAACGTAGTGCCCTCGCCTAGGTGGCTCAGTGGTTACGGCGCTCGGCTGCTGACCCGAAAGACGCAGGTTAGATCCCGGTCGCGGCTGCTGAATTTCGATGAAGGCGAAATTCTAGAGGTCCGTGTGCTGTGCGATGTCAGTGCACGTTAAAGAACCCCAGGTGGTCGAAATTTCCGGAGCCCTTCACTACGGCGTCCCTCACAGCCTGAGTCTCTTTAGGACGTTAAACTCCAATAAACCAAACCAACGAAACATAGTGCTGGGGAAATAACTGTTTAGCTTTTATACAAATACGGAGCATGTGCCTTTTAAAACCAGGTACGGCAGATGCAACCCGTAAATACTGCAGTAAGAAACGAAGAGGATCAGAAACAGTTTCAAGTTTGTTCGTATGCCGTTAAGTGCTCAGACACTGGTTTGCATGAAGTACGTAAGCTTTTTAAAAAAAATTTCTAGGTTGCTTACGAAAGCAATCGTTTCAACGTCACCATGGCTTCATTGCGATGGTAAAGTTTTAACGAAACCAACCACGCTGACAGTGGAGCATGAACAAACTGGAGAGTAAAGAAATCCGTACAGCCGGATTTGTATGAACCTTTTTGAAATACAGTGCGTATATTAAATGCGCTAAATATTCCAGAAACTACGGAGATACTTCTGAACCAAGGAAATCATTATATAGAAGATACTTTTTTCAAGCAACGCGCTAGTTGCTAGCTGTTTCAGCACGAAATAAGAGGAAAAGCGGAATGGCTGCATTCAAGAACTGTGGAACTATTGCATGCTGTAGAGCAAGGTTCACGGAATCGCTACCCGCGGCCTACATGCGGCCAGCTGCTCATTAGTAGATTTCTGCCATTGCTCCGGAGGAATCCAACCAGTCCCCCCCCCCCTTTTTCCCCCCTTTGGATAACTTATAGCCGCAAGCGATTACTCGATGCGTGGCCGTCGCAGCCTATCCGTAAATATTTCTGGTAAGAGCCTAGCAACTTGGAGTACAAAAGAAAATACAACTAAAAAACAAAAACAAAGTTTTGAAAGTATTGGAATAAAAATTGGCTGCGGATCAACCTGGCAGATCCTAGTATGCGAGCGAAAGCAAAGCCGGCGGTATTTATAGCGAAGAATAGTGTGACGTCATTGCTACGTCACCGCATGACATCACGTCAGGCGATGAGAATCTCAGCTCTAAAGGTGAAGGTCAAAGGTGAATTGACCACTGGCCATCGGTCACGTGGTTGCTGGTCAGTAGCTACGACCATACCATACAGGCATATCATGGCTATGCGCAGAAAGACATACATAGTAACAAATTCTCAGTCTTGAGGTGTGTCCGCTTGGTTTGACCTTGGTCGGGCTTCAAGGTCAAACACGCAAAGCCAGGCGAAACTCTGAGTTGCACCTCTAGTAGTACAGCTTTCGCTCTAAAAGTGACCGGACAAACATCGGCGAAATTGGCCAGTGGCTGCTATAGCGCTAGCGCACAAGGTATATGGGAGAGAAAAAATTAGTTTTCAATTATTTATCGCTTGCTGATGCAATCCACGTCGCTGTCTACGTTTTCTAATGTGATGCATGCCATTCCAAGAACAGGACACGCAACTAAAATTTTGTGTCTACGCCTTTTAGTCGTGTTCCCCGAAACCGTTTGACTCAAGGAGATGTATTAGATCGCTTTCATTGGCTATTACGCTTGTGGCTCACTTATGGGCGCTTCCGAACGAATGCACAATGGTCGGCGCTCGTTGACGTCTTCTGCAGGTGCCTACAGTTGTCCATCGACCCAGAGGACGGCTCGGTTCGCATCCTACGCGACAAAAGGGCGCTCTCTATACCAGCAGCCGTACGCGAGTTCAGGGGTGAGTAACGCTTTTCCGCCAGCAGCTGTAGCCGCACAGCATATACAGCTTTTGTAAAAAGTAAAGAGTGCGAGGTGTTTGCTTCTAAGCGGTGCTGTGATGCTCCTGCAGCATCCATAGAAGCCCGAATATTGTGACTCAAAGGAGCTTTTTTTTTCTATGCGTGGTCTGTTCATCGCCTCAGCGTCCTTGGAGAATGATGCTTTTTCGCTCAGACATATCTGCATCTCACGACAAAGCAAGAGGAGCCATCCTATACTGTTCTATCCTGCAACTCCGCCACGCGGGGAGTGACATCCTTGAGCAGCTTGCCTCAAGCAAACCACTCTGGCCTTGGTGCCGGGGAGTCGTCTCATACACTGCTAACAGTGATGTCTGAAAGCACTTTGAGTTGCTTCAGTTATTTCCGCAATGAAAGAGCTTAGATAATGTACAGTCTTTGTCATAAGTAAACAGCCCAAGCGGTCTGCTACTAAGCCCTGCAGTGCGGATCCTCTTGCATACTAAGGTAGCCTAATCTCAAGAAGGCGGGGTGTAGTTAAGTCCTCAGCCCTCCCAAGCTTAGGACTGTCAAATGTTCTTAAGAGCCCCGCGGCATGGTTTGGAAGCGAACCCCTTGGGCTGTACATTTTCGACAAAGACCGGACATAGTACTATACGTAATAGTTAATGTTTTAAGAGCAGTGGTTTAAAGCACCCACTAGAGTGGTCTTTTCCCCTTTTCCCGACTTGTTCGTGCAGATTGTGGCGGCAACCTGACTGCGCTGTCGCTGCCCGCGCGGATCTACTCACCGGGATACCCGGCGAGCTACTCCTCCAGCCAGCTATGCCGCTGGTTCATCGCCGCCGATGCCGACATAACGCTGCGCTTTGTCAACGTGCAGATTGAAGAATCGCCGGGATGCGAGTGCGTACATACTCAATTTTGTGGCATGTCGGTATCCAGCCTTGAGAGCTGTACGTATTTCAGCCGTTGGAATACGCGGTGGTACAACTGGTGTGACTGTACTAGTTTAAGGAAAGGTCTATCGATGTCATGAAAGAGGCGAATGCTAGATCCTTTCAGTGTCAATCACTCGGAGGGCATTGAAGCGTCTTTTCATATACCTTACAAAAATCAATGCGCTGCTTACTTTTGCAAGTCCGCCTCATGCTGACAGTTATATTATTGCGAGACGGTCTTGCGGATAAGGACGTCGCTGCCCAGTTTCACACCCGGAGTACGTGCAATTATCTAATTTAGGACGACAGCGACAACAGCAACAACAATAAAAACGACGAGTACGATTTGTTTGCAGTGTTGCCTATATATTATGCGCCGCACAAGTCTATATCCACCTCTTGCTCTTCGCTAAAATATCATTAGATGGTTTCTTCTCTAATAAATGTTCTTCAAAGGTCACCAGGCGTTAAAGCACGGAAAATGCATGCGCCACTGGTAACAGATCAGCCCTACATCGTCTACTTGATGACACCTCGGTCGATTCAGCCCTCACTCAGTGAGCGCAAGAATGCGCTCGAGTGAGGCAATGCTGCTGTCGGTACCAGCTGTAGGCAGGAAAAACGCTGTCCTTGTTTTCGGCCAGCCGGTGCCGATGGTAACAAAAGCCTAGTGCGGATAGGCAGAAGAGCTGCTGTATTCCCTAGTTCCACCTACAGTTCTAGCTACTGCGCAGGCTGCGATTTTTTCTTCATATCTAAGCAGTGAAATAGGCGCAGGGAACAGAAGTTTACGGTACACGGTCAGTCACTCTTAGGGTGAAAACGAGAGCTCGTGGCTGCGCTCTGGCGTGGCGTCGTCTGCCGCTTCGCTTCGATGCGCGGTCGCGAGGGACGCAGTGGCCCCCTGCGGAGCACAGCCGCGCGCTCGCGTGTTCACCGTAAGAGTGACTGACCCTGTACAGTTTTGAAGAGAGTAGATGGTTGGTTTATGGGGTTTAACGTCCCAAAGCGGCTAAGGCTATGAGAGACGCCGCAGTGGAGGGCTCCGGAAATTTCCTCCACCTGGGGTTCTTTCACGTGCAAGTTTTAGGGAGAGTTATAGGTATTCAGTGGCACTCAAACCTGATTGTTTTGTAATCGCTTGATGGAAACAGGCGAACTTAAGTGTCATACGTTGGCAAACTGTAACCAGAATGACCTATACGAAGCCGGTGTTAGCTCATACTGCTGCAATCCTTCGTAGTCATAAGTTACACTGACATCAAAGGAAAATAACGTTTGCGGCACAGTACGGTGTATAAGAGTTCCTGCCACAATGTCATACAACGTTTTATAAAGTGATACATGACACGGAGAACATCTATAATTACTCTAGAACAGCGTGCCATGGACAAAAGGACATGATGTACGATCGCCTCATCCTCTGAAATGAAGAACGAAAACAGTCCACCGAATTTTAAAAAAGTAAGAATCGATAAGTCCATTGTCTAGTTATATCGCTGCTGATTTTTATACTAGTGCTGTACGGAAGCAGCAGTAATTGGTGGTCGTCAGTCTGACGACCAAATATCCAGTTACCAATATCCCTCAAGTAAAAAGTATATAACAGCTGTACCTTACCGATACTCTCCTATGGGACAATTGCGTGGAGGCTAACGAAAAAGTTAAGCTTAATTTAAGGACAGCGCAGCGAGCTATGGAAAGAAACATTATAGGTGTAACGTTAAGAGACAAGAAGCGGGCAGAGTAGGTGAAAGAACAAAAGCGAGTTAATCACATCCTAGTCGAAATAAAGAGGAACAAATGGGCTTGGGCAGGACATGTAATGCGAAGGCAAGATAGCTACTGGTCCTTAAGGGTAATGGAGTGGATTCCAAGAGAAGGCAAACGTAGCAGGGGGCGGCCGAAAGTTAGGAGGGCGGATGAGATTAAGAAGTTTGCAGGGATACGGCGGGCGCAGCTGGTAATGGACATGATTAATTGGATAGACATGGGAGAGGCCTTTGCCCTGCAGTAGATGTAGTAAGGCTGATGATGATGATTATGCTCTGTCATTTCAGATTACGTTGTACATGACTGTACACGCGAGACAACAAAGAAAGCTAAATGTCCTATTAAAAGCGTTTCTGTTCTTAGCTAAGGTCCTTTCCCTATCTGCCTTTCTCTTTACTCATGGTTTCCAAAGGCGCTGTCTTAACCTATAGAAGAAAAAAAAACATTTTAGCCAAGTTTGCACCTCTTGAACTTCACAGGTACGACAACGTCGAAGTCCTCATTGGTCCGAACCAAGTGTCCTTGGGCAAGATGTGCGGTGTGATGAGGAACCACACCATCGCCACCAACTCGACGGCCGTCACGGTGGTCTTCAGATCGGACGAGTCGTACGAAGAGAAAGGATTTGTCCTTGAATTCTTCAAGGACACAGGAGCCGCAGGTCAGTTCCGATTGGGAAGAACAAACTCAGGTCACATAAAAGAAATTTATCAGCGCTGTTAAGCACCACTGGCAGCCAGAAACGTGAGCTTCCCTGCCGCCTGCGCTTTACTCGGCGTCGAAATGGCAGGCAAATTCAGAAGAGCCCTGTTGCCTGGGCTAGAAATCTCAGGTTAATTTAGAAAAGCTACGCGAAAAGCTTGATAGCTGGGTTACGATTTATTCATGTTAGATTCCCGGGTTCTTTGTTGCAGTTTTAGCTGACAGTCTCATCTCGTACAGGATTTGGAGGTTGCCGTGTCGGCGTACCAGTTTCCTTTGTTTCAGTATGAAGTGCAGTACAGAGTTAGCTTTTTGACGCGACGGCAACAATGCTGCACTGTGCCACAATTGCAACGGTATGCCTGCAAGGCTCGGGGTGCCCTGCTTACCGAAAGCAAAGTTCCATTTAGCATGCACTGAATTTATTCAGGCATCCTCATTTATCATTACATGCCGTTTTATGCCCTGAGGCAATAAACATCGCATTAAAAAAAAATCGCAGAAACTGGTTTGGTCCACGCAGAATACAACTTCTGTTGACTCCAAATAGCAGGCCAAACATGTGTGAATAACGATTTCTAATTGCAAAGCTATTATGTTCTGGTTTCTATATTTTTGTACAAAGTTTTAACAATAACATGTGTTTCTTTCTTTCTGAACTTGCTTCTTGTGCATTTTTGTGCGGTGATGATTGTTATACAATTGTATGTGTACTGCCTATATGTATTTTGTAACCGCTGCTGTTGCGCCCAGTGCGGCCAGGGCCTCGTCGGGAGACTAATTACCTCGTTTTGTCGTGCCCCACGGGCAGTACCATGTATTGTCCATCCAATAAATAAATAAATAAATAAATAAATAAATAAATAAATAAATAAATAAATAAAACTAATCCCCAGCGGTTTTGTGTGAAACGAAAATACGCTTGTTCAGCTCCCACCCCCCTTCCCCCTATGGAGGGGCGGCACATGAGCAGATAGTTCGATGCTGCCCTATCGTTTTTCTGTGCTTGTGTTTGGTGCAAGCTTTGTATTAGAACTAGCTTGTTTTGATTACCACATTATTTGCAGTACCCCCCCCCTCCCCCCGGCAACGTTGCAGTATTCTTTTGTAAAAAAAATTTTCGTTGCAGGTATTTGTGCAGATTATAGCTAGCAAAACCAGACGACACTATGAAACGTAACAAATCAGACTAGAATCGTTAGCGTGGGAGACCACGAGTCAGCTAGACTAGACACCGATCGCTAAGTTCCCCAAAGACATCCGTCGGCAGCATGTCCTGCAATAGAAAATAAATTGTTGGAATACCCTATGCCCCTGCTGCATGAGTACATGTACCGCTTTGCTCAACTTAGTCACGCCACCACAGATGATACATATTAGAGAACACCCACTTGCCGCACTCTATGACCCTTATACCTTACGTACTATGTGCTTAGATTGACCAGTACTTTTTTTGTATACTTTGTTATGAAATAAAGACTTCACTTCACTACGTACAGATGGGCAGGGCTGTCTTAGGACAGCAGATGCAAGCCGCAGATTTCGGTCGCGACGTTCTACAGGGTACTGTTTTCTCAAAGAAGGTACGCGATCGAGCCATCACTGCAAACAAGTCGCATTCAGAGCGCTAGTATTTTGGCCGCGTTGAACGCTTAACAATTTTTCGGCGTAGCTACTCTAAGCGCTTTCATGATTCACTTTAATGAGATACATAAGTTACCCTTAAAATTTCAGGCCTATGCGAAGAGTTAATCTTCATTTCTAGGAGCTTTTGAAATCTGCAGCTTTGTGTGTTAACAAGCGTCTGCAACCCCATATCTACAGATTTCAAAGTGCAGGAAGGAGAGTACACAGTCGACACTTGTTGGGCTTGCTTGCTGCAGAGCGTACATTCAGTAAGTGGAATAGACAAAATCACTAGTCAATACCTCTTTAGAAAAGCCGGTAGTCGTAAATGCTATCGCGACATTAGCTTACCGTCCTGCGAAGTAAGCATGTGTTTCTGTTGAGAAGAAGAATGGAACGACTACGCGGAAGCAAACAAAGAAGTCTGGCGTTGATCGAGCGGCAGACCTCGAGCCGATCCTGGCAAGACTAGACAGCGATCGCTACGTCTGCCAGAGACAACCGTCGGCAATAAATCCTGCTTTTCGTTGGAGGCGCAAAAACCTTGCACCCTCGTCGTTCGAGATTAGGCGGGCTCTTGCGTCTCTGCACAATAAGCCGCTCGCGCTATCTCGCTGGACATCTTCACAGTTCGCCTTCCAAGGCAACTACGTGTGAGGAAAACCAGATTTTTGCGCGATATCGTTAGCGCCTTCTCTGTAAGCTTTCCTCGCCTTTTTTAAGGCTGACTCTGCCACGCTGAACTTAATGACATACACAAATGCACATACCCTTTTCTCTGCTGCCTACTGCGCTTGAAATATAAAGCAAAAAATCTGATAACCAGCCAATAATTTTCATGGCAGCAGGACGAGTTAGTGCTTCTGGTATTCAAGAACTGACGTTCCCAGCCATGACGATGCAATGTGCCTTTTGTTTGTCGTCATACATAATAACCTCGCACAATAACCTCACAATAACCTCACAACATAACAATCACAATAACCTCACAATAACCTCAACTACACGCGCATTTATGGCAGTACTCATGCCTTTAACTTTTCTCCGCTCCCACGTGCTATGTGTCTATGGAACGATCTTCCAAACTGCATTGCATCGCAGCGCAACCACGGCACGTTTCATAATCATCTGGTCAAACATTATATAGATAACACCTAGCACGTTTTCTTTGCCCGAGTCATGCCTGTTTTTTTTTTTTTTTGTCACACCCTGTTTATCAGCCCATTCGCCTTCCTGTGTATTTGCTCATGTTCTTTTTTTCCCGTTACTATTATGTCGTATTTATATTCTATTTTTTATTTAATGTTTTTCTGCATGTATTTTGTACTGTCGTGATAATTTGTAATCAGCTTTTAGAATGTAACAGTGTTTGTTTCTACGCATTTTTTGGTTTCTTCTAGCTACTGTTGCACATATATATTGCTCCCCCCTTACTCAATGCCTCCCTGGAGGCCTGTAAGGTACCTGTAAATAAATAAATAAATAAATAAATAAATACATCAAGGAACACGGGATACAGAATACATGGCATTTCCGGATAAGACTGACCATAACTGTGAAAAAGATATACAGGTACACGGTACATGAGGCCCTTCACCCGTTACCAAATTTTGTATTTTAACATGTAGTGATAATTCTTGCTGAAGCGATGGTGCGACAGGAGCGCGCAGAATTAGGATTCAGAGACCGCTTTTGGGCAATGCTTCCTTATTTTCAGTTGACTGTTAGCTGAGTTTTATGATATTTAGTTTCATGATATTTAGAAAGTATGTGCAGAAGCTGGTCTAAGAGAAAAAGTGGCAGATCCGATCAGTGAGCAAACGCTGAATATACCTTTGTTCGCCGAACAAACAAACCCAAGACTTTTATTCTGCAGCCATATAGGGGGCTTGCCCCAAGCCGCAACAACCAAAGGCTAATTCAGTATTCAATGACTACGTGTCGGCAAGGCGCCTCATACTGTATCTGTACATGCATTTTCATTTTTTTTAACAGGTATCTTTTTATGCTTTTTTTCTATGACGAAGTTTCTTAACATGTTTTTTTCATGGCGCTTATTGTGTTTACAACTATACTGGAGACTTTTATTGTGCGTCCTACAGGAATGCTTTGACTCCTGGTTACACTTGCGAAATGGGCATAAACTAGCTCCAGCTATTGGCTCAACATCTGTGCACATGCCTCTCCGCATCAATTAAAATATATGAATAAATGAAGTAATACCAGTAAGCACAGTAAGCTTCCATCATGTATATGACGGAAGCTTATATATGACACCGAGGTGTATAAGGGGTGTTTTTTCTATCAGTTTGCGGTGTTGATAACTGATAAAAAGCAGAAGAAGAGAAGGTGGGATCCCAACCCGTGACAATTTCGCGTCCAGGGCACTACCGACTAAGCTACGGCGACGGTTCTCCAATCTTCAGCTTATTCGGAGGTCGTTGGTTCGGATCCCACCGGTGGCATGTGGCTGTTTTTTCTTCTGCTCTCTTATCAGTTATCAACTCCACAAATTAAAAAAAGAACACCATTATACCCCTCGGTGTCGGTGTCTGCTGGCTTCCGTCATGTATGACATAACGAGCATTTGTTTTCCTTTCCCTTGTGTACTCAATAAGCGTATGTGCCTTTCTGAGGGCGTATCTTCGGAGCTCGCAGGAGCCCTCGGCAGCCTTACTCCCCGCCCCGAAGACTACGCCAGACGAACATGATCCGGCTTGCTTACTTTTCACTGAAGCTATGGATTGTAGAAAACCTTGCTGCCTGCGACAACGCAGGGGTCGACGGTGGTGAGTGCGGCAGCACGCTGACGGGTGAAGAGGGCAACTTGACGAGTCCCGGGTACCCTTCGCACTATCCGCACAACAGCAACTGCTGGACGCTCATCAACGTCGATCCTGGCCGCATCGTCATCCTGCGTTTCAAGGTCATCGCTCTGGAATTTGACGAGTTGTGCTCCTTCGACTACGTCGAGGTTTTCGACGGCCCCACCGAAGGTACGCAAGTTCAGGGATTAAAAATAACGGTTATGGTGACTGTAACCACGATAATCATCTCCCTAATTCTATACATTTGTAATGCCGCGAGATTTCACCAGAACAGACCGCAGGTTAGAGTGTGTTGAACTACAATCGGCGAGCATCGCAGGCACCTTGTTCAGGTGTGCTTGAGGAGTTTGCGGGTGAAAAGGTTTTTCGAAACTAACGATGACTGCCATTTATCATAAACAGAGTTGTTCGGACCAGATGTGTGGCAGTGCAAAACTAGCCTTCCCCATTTTATGTCGCTGATGAATGCGTTCACGAATAATTAGGCTGATATGCTTGAAGAATGCTCTTTCGAAGGTATGCAATGCAGCACACTTTAGAAGACTATTAAGGAATGAAAGTCTTTCCGTCAAATACAAGGTGAGATAGGTTCCTTGCACAACGCCGGGTCAATACGTGTAGCCTCAGGATGATATGGCTTTCACGGAGGGCATTAATGAGCCTAGGTGTCAGGCTGATGAGTGAGCGACACAGTGGCAGGTTTTGATCTCTGGGTGATTCCAACGTAATTGGGGGCTTAGTCCGATGCCCAGTTCCGCCACAAACAGCCTGTGGGAGGATTTATAAGCCTCCATTCTGGCTTGCCTGCCGTGGTTCTTGCCGAAATACGCTCCCTGTCCAGTATGGATATAGACTACCCAATAAAGAAGCGTGAATTGGCTGTGGTATTGTATCTCATCGTGATAAAGTTAAAGGGCATTGAACTGTCGCGCTGTGAAAGCCACCCTGCGGTTATCAACAGTCTTCTGCACCACCAAACTGCGCAACCAACAACTGCCTCTTTTCTAGATTGTTAAACAGGCTTCACATTATTGTTGCATGCCATTCCGACAGCAGCACGACCAAGTTAAAAAAAAAAAAAACTTAATGCATCGCTGTAGTTCTTGACTCTCATGAAACAGAAGATATCAGCGTGATTTCCTGACTCCGCCGCGTGGAAATGTCAAATGCTAGCATGCATCTGCGACATTTTACCCTCTCAACACAGTGAAGGCCAGTGATTTCATATTTAGGGCAAATGGGAGCACGGGGAAACGAACGCAACAACTGTGAACGCGGTCTTTTGTAGCGTCATATTAGGTGTGTATTAGCGAGTTGTTCTCCTTTCTGAAGAATCCCCGTCCTTGGGCCGTTTCTGTGGAGACTCCCAGAAAAGGATCCTGCGCTCGACAAGCAGCAGTGTGCTGATTCACTTCAAGACCGACGACCTGCTCAACAATCGAGGTTTCGTACTCGAGTACGAAACGGACCGCGGAGGGCTCCAGGTCAGCCATGAAGGAGGTGAGCGGTTGCTTGGAAACAACTGACGTGTCTGTCTTCTTCTTGAACGTGATATAAGCAGCTTCCATAGGTAGCATCAAGGGAAGAATTAATGAGAAGGTAGGGCGATGGGGCGGCTGCTTTTCTTCAAACCGGAACTTTTTCAAACAAAAACCGCATTTGCCCTTTTTAGAGTGCAACTGTCAAGTGCCCTTTCTTGGGTTTAGCCGCGTCGCCGTCGCCGGTGTAACCGAGTGAACGAGAGTACCGCCGCTCGCTCACAGATGGCGCCAGAGTGGTGGCGCAGGTAGAAAACAAGGATCTAGTTAAGTGCCTCAATGACGATATAAAGCAGATTGGAGACGGTGTCGATATTATTTTGCTTGGAGACATGAACGGCCACATCGAGGATCTGGATGGATACACAGATTGTAACGGGAAGTTAATGCTAGACTTGTGTGAGCGGCACAACCTAGTTATTGTCAAGAGAAACTAAATGTGAGGGACAAATCACGTGGGAATCCCGTAACAGGCAAACAACCATTGACTACTTTCTAATGTCGCAGGACATCTATAGCAAGCTCGCAATAATGGGAATAGCCGAAGAGGGGAAGTACAGCCTAGGAAGTGATCATAAACGTATTAGTCTACAGTTGGGAGCCCTAGTCAAAAGAGAAATGCAGCGAAGTCAAAAAGACAACGCAAAATTAAACGATGAACAAATAGCGCTAATATCAGCCGAAATAGAAGTAATCGAGAAACGCCCCATGGCAAAGTGGGATTATAATCAGTTAGAACTGCTCATCGCTACAAAAATGAAACAAGTGAAAGGAGTAAACCGCTGGAGAGGAAAGAGGAAGCCACGAAGCTGGTGGAATATGGAAATTAAGGAGGCCATCGAACAACGACGGGTGGCTTCAAGGGAACACAGAGAAGCAAAGAAGGCGCAGTTATCTGAAGAGGAAATAGGCGAAAATTGGGAATCTTATCGACAAAAGAAACAGCAAGTTCAGGCCCTAGTCCGGGCTAAAATGAAGCAGTCCTCTGATAAATGGCTGGCTGAAGTTCGCGAGGCAAATAAAGGGGGGGGGGGGGGGGGAAGAAAATTCTGGAACCATATAAGCTGGTTGGGAAAAACAAATAAAAGAACGCAGGAACAGATTATAGATGCTGAGGGAAAATGTTTAGAGGGAGACGATGCTGTGAACTACATTACATCATTTATAGCTGCGTCTTTTAGCAACGACAATGGGGTAACCTTCCCAGGTGAGGCGGCAACACAGGACAACACAATAGAAAACAGCTTAGAACTGACTAATCTTAACTGGGAAAAGGCGGAAACGAATATTCCTAAAACCACATCCGCAGGGATAGACGAAATTCCAATTAAGCTGATTAATGAACTTGGCCCAAGAAGCAAGGAAGCGCTGATAAAAGCATTGGAGACAGTCATAACAAATCAGCAAATTCCGCACAGCTGGAGACAGAGTAAAATGAATTTGATTTATAAAGGTAAAGTAGATAAGATGAACATCAAATCCTACCGTCCGATTACGATAACGTCTGTTATGTACAGTCTGGCCATGCAGGCGGTGAAATTAAAAAATGCAGGCATGGGTAGAAGGTAATCGGATACTCGGAGAACTTCAGAATGGGTTCAGAAGGGGTAGGCGTTTAGATGATAGCCTGTTCGTGCTTACCCAATGCATAGAAATAGCTAAGGCGGAAAACAGACCTCTGTTTTTAGCCTTTCTGGACATAAGCGGTGCATACGATAACGTGAACAGGGAACTCCTGTGGAGCATATTGAAAGATTTAGGTATCGGTCATGACGTAATTGATTTTCTACAGGAAATATACCGAGATAATGAAGTTGAAATTACATGGGAAGGGAAAAAAAGTACCACAACTGTGGGGGTGCACAAAGGATTAAGGCAAGGTTGTCCTCTATCACCGCTGCTGTTCATGCTTTACGTGATAAATATGGAAAGAAGGCTAGAAGAAAGTAATCTAGGTTATAATCTGTCGTACAGATTAGGCGGAAATGTAGTTCAGCAGCGACTCCCGGGTTTAATGTATGCGGACGATATTGTACTGTTAGCAGATAGCCAGGAAGATTTACAAACTTTGGTTAATTGCTGTGGAGACGAAGGAGACGCTCTAGGATTCAGTTTTAGCGCAACTAAATCAGGTGTGATGGTTTTTAACGATACAACTGACCAGGTGCTTACAATACAAGGCCACGAAATACCCAAAGTGGCCGCATACAAATACCTCGGGATATGGCTAAACGAAGGGCAGATATACACGGAAAAGCATGAACAGGCTCTTAGGGCAAAATGACGAAGAGACGCCGGGATAATGAAACATAGGGCATTATGGGGGTACAACAAATATGAAGTACTAAGAGGTATTTGGAAAGGAATAATGGTGCCGGGACTTACTTTCGGCAATGCGGTTCTGTGCTGAAGGGCAGAAGTTCAGTCGAGATTAGACGTAAATCAGAGAGCTGTTGGAAGATTAGCACTAGGTGCCCACGGCAAAACCACAAACGAGGCAGTACAAGGGGATATGGGCTGGGCATCGTTCGAAGCACGGGAAGCTAAGAGTAAAATACTATATGAAGAACGCCTGAGGAAATTGGACGATAACAGGTGGGCAGCTAAGGTAGTTAAATATTTATACAGAAAGAGCGTTGGCTCACAGTGGCGGAAAAGAACTAGAAAACTAACCAGTAAGTATGCAGGTCATGAGGACGGAGAAAGAAAGAGCATTAAACGACAGGGTATAAACGCGGAAGTTAAAAATTGGATGCATTCAATGGAAAAGAAACATAGTGTAGAACTATATCGATGCTGGAAAAGGCAGATCAGGAAAGAATTTTTCTATGATAACTCAAGAGGCAGTGCCCTACTTTTTGAAGCTAGGTCAGGGTGTCTTAGAACGCGCAGCTACAAAAAGAAATTCAACGAAGAAGATGACACATGTGCAGTGTGTGGTAGATCTGTGGAAACAATTGAACACCTCATAATCAAATGTGACGGTATCCATCCGGATGTCGATGCAGGCGCAGTCACTCTTCCTGAGGCCCTAGGGTTTAAAGATAACAATGGTCATGTAAATAAATCTGCAGTGGAAGTCAGCAAAAAGCGATTGGAGGATTGGTGGCTGAAAAGCAGATGTGGCATAGGGTTGGAATTGTAGGAAACCGTAGGTAAAGATGGCGGCCATTCTTAATGAGAATTGCCAACACAGTAAACAAAAAAAATTAAAAAAGAAAAGCTGAGCATGGTGGCAATTGCCACCACCCCGTTTCAAAGGGGGCGCTCCTATCCATCCATCCATCCATCCATCCATCCATCCATCCATCCATCCATCCATCCATCCATCCATCCATCCATCCATCCATCCATCCGTCCATCCGTCCATCCGTCCGTCCGTCCGTCCGTCCGTCCGTCCGTCCGTCCGTCCGTCCGTCCGTCCATCCATCCATCCATCCATCCATCCATCCATCCATCCGTCCATCCGTCCATCCGTCCATCCATCCGTCCGTCCATCCGTCCGTCCGTCCGTCCGTCCGTCCGTCCATCCGTCCATCCATCCATCCATCCATCCATCCATCCATCCATCCATCCATCCATCCATCCATCCATCCATCCATCCATCCATCCATCCATCCATCCATCCATCCATCCATCCATCCATCCATCCATCCATCCATCCATCCATCCATCCATCCATCCATCCATCCATCCATCCATCCATCCATCCATCCATCCATCCATCCATCCATCCGTCCGTCCGTCCGTCCGTCCGTCCAGGTAAAGCCCCTCAGCGCAGTGGATATAGGCGCACCGCCGCCGTCCATCACCACTGCATGAGAGGAGGTAGGGTGGCTGGGGGGGAGGACGGCATGCGCACCCCCGGGGTGCCTCTTGGTCCGTCCGTCCGTCCGTCCGTCCGTCCATCCGTCCATCCATCCATCCATCCATCCATCCATCCATCCATCCATCCATCCATCCATCCATCCATCCATCCATCCATCCATCCATCCATCCATCCATCCATCCATCCATCCATCCATCCATCCATCCATCCATCCATCCATCCATCCATCCATCCATCCATCCATCCATCCATCCATCCATCCATCCATCCATCCATCCATCCATCCATCCATCCATCCATCCGTCCGTCCGTCCGTCCGTCCGTCCGTCCGTCCAGGTAAAGCCCCTCGGCGCAGTGGATATAGGCGCACCGCCGCCGTCCATCACCACTGCATGAGAGGAGGTAGGGTGGCTGGGGGGGAGGACGGCATGCGCACCCCCGGGGTGCCTCTTGGCATTTGCTCCACGCTCCGCTCCGCTGGCGGACGATAGCGTAAAATTTTCCATCAACCTTTCATTTCGTGCTTCCACATCACTGCAGCGTAAAGAAGACGAGCACAAAGGAAGAAAACACTTACGACACGGAGTGTTTTCTTCCTTTGTGCTCGTCTTCTTTACGCTGCAGTGATGTGGAAGCAAAGTAACCAACTTGCCCAGAAGCTCGTTTTACTTTCATTTCGTGACCTTCCAACTACCTATGTGAATTGGTTAGCCATCCCAACGTGCTGTGAAATGTGCTACACGTGATAGATTGTCTGCGTCGGTCACGTCACCCAGAGCGTTGTCTTCCTAGTATCAACCGTCTGCTTATATAATACGATTCTGAATATACTCAGCCAGTTCTTTCTGAAGAATGAGGACACAACTGGTGGAAGTGCTTCGCCTGCTGCTGCTGCTGAACGAGGTGCCCGAGCAGAGGGTTGGTGCCGCCGACGCCAGTATCCAGATGTGCGCACCGCCGCAAAAATGGTCCATAGGCAGTCTACAGACCTTATATAGATCTATTGCCTGCCTATAGATATTTCTTTGTCTATTCATAGTCTATAGAGAAAAGTCTACTAAAGTGCAGGGCCATAAATCTGTACACTGTCTATAGACTGTCCATAGCATTTGTATTGCCTATAGACTGTTCTCTAGAATTTGTCTACAGAGAGTCTATAGACTTTATAGGCAGAAGTCTATGGACAGTCTATAGACTCTCTGAAAAAATTGTGTTAGGCGGCGGCGGTTAGAGGGGACCCTGCCGTTCGCTCCCCCGAGGCAGACAGAACTGCACTCAAATTTCGCGTTAGCTAGTATTGTGATCGTCCTCACAATTTTTTTATGAAGAACCCACTGTACAGATAAAACGCCCCATTTAGCTGCCGTTTACAGAGCGTTAGTTTTAGTGTATACCTCAAGCAGTCATAACTGCCTATGGCAATCCATATGTTAATGCTAATGAAATGTCATCCGTAGTAATCCGTTAAACATGCTTAGAAAGATTTTCTCATTCACTCATTCAGTGGGCGCGTTCGTTTTGTGTGTGCCGACGATGGACATAGCGATGACTGACTGAGCAGACAAGGGAAGGAAAAAGAGGGGCTTGTAATGACATGCATAACGTAAGCCGACCGTCACCAGAACCGAGGAACATAGGGCATGATTTTTTGAAGCGAAAGCTTCACTACGGGACCTCGGGCTTCAATCGCGGACATTGTAAATTTGACCTTCAGCCGATTTAGAGGTCAAACCATGAAAATGAGTCAATATTCATGACTGGAAGTCAAACTCGCGGCTGGGCGAATACATCTCTTTTAAGGGGCGCTCAGCGAGACCGCTAGGCCACCACCGCTTTATTTTCTCGCGTGGTATTTATTCTACATGGTTATGTACAGAAAGGATATATACACATATATATGTGTGTGTGTATATACACAAAAAAGACTATTTACAGAGCGCCCCACCGCGGTGGCTCAGTGGTTACGGCACTCAGCTGGTGACCCGAAGGACGCGGGTTCGATCCCGGCCGCGGCGGTTGAATTTCGATGGAGGAGAAATTCTAGAGGCCAGTGTACTGTGCGATGTCAGTGCATGTTAAAGAGCCCCAGGTGGTCGAAATTTCCGGAGCCCTTCACTACGGCGTCCCTCATAGCCTGAGTTGCTTTGGCACGTTAAACCCCAATAAAACAATAAACCAAACTACTTACAGAGCAGCTAGGTAGGCGCTACGTTGCACAAACATGACAGAAAAGCCTAGTTCCGTTATGTTTTCTACTAGGCCACCGCCGTAGCCAACACACCTAGTGTTAAACAGCACCACACTCTTGGCGCTGGGCATTGGAAGGCGTCGTCTTCACCAACTTCCATCTGCTCCGTTCCGCGGCTCTGCCTGCTCACCGACGTCTTCTACGTTGCACAAATCCGTGATTTCGCTCCGATTCGAATGTAGTAACCATTCTCTATAGTTTTTTTTTTAATTTTTGGCGTTCATCAGTAAGAGAGTAATGCGGTAATTATTTTAAAGATAAGTGATTAAAAACCATAAGAAAAACAACTACATGCCGCCGAGGAAATCCAAACACACGACTTCCGAATTTCGCCTCCGGTGCTTTAGAGGTTCGGATCCCACCTGCGGCATGTGGTCATATGGGTCGTTATAATGGTACTAGTCAAAACTATGCCTATATTTGACATGTTTTCGATAACTCCACCGATTGTCTGCTTGTTCTGTCTGTCTTTTTGTCAGCTTGGCCTTCTGCATCAGTTACAAAAGGTGATCGACAACGCCGCACTTTTTACAGGCTGTGCAGTTACGTCAAACACTGTCAACGGCACGGTGACAACGCCCAACTACCCGGACAGGTACCCGGCGGCATTGCGCTGCCTGCTCGACCTCGAGGCGCCGCGGTACACTAGGGTGGCGCTGAAGTTCGTCGACTTCTCCCTGGAGCCGGACGACAACTGCAACTACGATTTTGTCGAGATTTCGGAAGGTCTCCAGGAGGGTACGTGGACTTCGTGTCGCCGCGGTCACGTTGGGACAGGTTGTTGCTCGTTAAGTTGTAGTTGTTTTTAGCGAATATTGCGTCGGAGAAACAAAATCGCATATACCTCTGATGCTGGTGAGAATAGGAGGCCTGCACAGTTTATGCAATAACATACGGGTAGCATGTTATTACCACCAAACATGTGCATGTGTTCCAAACGATGCCTTACCACCAAACATGCACATGTTTGGTGGTAAGGCATCATGACGCATGTGGGGCTTAAGAACCTTGCGTAGGGCACTCTTATTATTGCTTCGAAACAGTGCCTAAAAGCCTAATATACTCGTTACACCCGTCTGTAAATGTGTATACACCATTTTACGAGGAGCGGGCAGGAGAGGGAGAAATACTCTCAAACACGTGCGCTGCGCGACACCCCACTGTTGCCGTCCTCCCCTGGGCTGATAATCCGGCGCACGGAGCAACGTCCGCGGCTGCTTAGCTACGGGTCAAGCGCGTGTTTGCGCCTGTACAACAAAAGCAGCAATGTTGTACGAAACACCAACGTCTTCAAGACATCCTTGTTTTATTGTCGGTTGCGGAAATAGTAGACGAAAGTAGAAAAAAACAAACGCCCCCAGTATGTACGCGCACCATGTTATGCGAAGGTCTGAGCATGTCTGCGGTGTCCATTTCTTCACCGCTTTTCCGCCGGTCCCGAGTTGCATTGGCAGTGGACGTAGTTGGTGAACAACAAATACTTGCACCAACAAAGAGCTTCATCGTTAGCGCACTCTGTGAGCGATATGCAGACAGAAACAAACCCACTGCCTGTCCTAATATCGGGCGCGGAACGAAGCGCAGCGCCTGGGTTACCAAACTATACTCTGTGTATAATTTTAAGAGATCAAGTATTTGGACGGCCTTGGCAGAGCTCTTTTAATTCAGCAGTACACTATGTGAGGACTTCACAAATTTGGCCACAACTTCGTTTCGCCGCCCCACATGATCGTCAATATCGGGAGCATGTGGGGATCGCCACCTGAAAAAAATAAACATGTCGTTAGTGCAAAAATACTAATTTAATTTGCACAGCATGGCATGAATAGAAGCGGTGACATGAACTTTTACCCAACTGCAAAGTGAGGAAAAATGCAGCCATGGCAACGTAAGATGAAAAAATACACGGCACGCACAGGGCGGTGAACTCTGCCATGCATTGTAATAAATTATTCGACTGAAATCGCATCGAATGCACTGTAAAAAAAATCCACACTATGCATAACCATGCCATAGATACAACAAACGCAGCGACTTGAGCAGTGCCCCGACCCGATTGAGATTGGAATTTTCAACATTTCAACACAGGTGCGGCGATTCTGCCTGTCAGTAAGTGGTAATAGCGTTCCATTAGCGTACCAACCTATTAGATCGTGTAATTGCACATTTTCTGGTATTTGTGCACCAGTGAGTACTGGCGGGAGCAGAGAAGGCGAGAATGCGAATTGCTTTCAGTCAACTGGCTCGTATCGCTCGTAGTACGAACAGCCCTACGCAAGCGGCAGGAGGGGCCGAATTTCAATTTCATCGCGCGTATCTCCGCAAACAAGCATTCTATTCATCAGAAGTGGATTCGTTTCGGTCATGTACTCGCTGTTTCCAAAATGTTTAGTTTGTAAACGGGGTACTCTGTCGCAAGCTCAGCATCTAAACTGTCACACACGCCATGTCCAAGCAGGCAGCGAAAGCGTTCAGGAAAAACTTCGCTCCACGAAAAACTAAATATTCATTACTCTCCGCGATCTTGTGTTTCAACACATTTTGCTTTCGTTTTCCTAACATCAATAAAACGGAGAGTTGAGCTAGTTGGTACATGTTTCTTGAAAAAAACAGCGCTAAGACGAAGGACAAAGAAAAGGGTACAATAGGACCGGCGCTGTTTTCCTAACATGCAACACTGTTCCGCATTTGCCCTACAAGCAACCGGCGACAAAAACTACACGCGTGAACTGCGAGCCTGGCACTCACCGATGCTGATCGTTCGCTGCGTCGATGAATGGTCGCTTGCTCCCAGTTGGTTATTAAGGCGAAAGCCTTTAATGTCTCATCGTTGTAAGCAGCAGTTGTCGACAGAGAATGTCACGCTTTTCAGTTGGTCGAAACGGTCGTGACGTCACAGTGCGCAAATTTCAAACGGGGCCAATTGTACTTTGACTAGTAACCATGCAACCAATTGAAGGGACCATATAGTGATGCTCCAAGTAAGTGGGACTGAGCTTAGTTAATTGCTTAATTACCCAATTAGCCTAATTAACTTCTCTGTCAGGTCATATAAATAAATAAAACCTAGTAAGAAATTGGTCGAGCTCGGGAATCGAACCCCGGTCTTCGGAGTGCGAGACGAGCATGCTATCCACTCCACCATGCCAGCTTTTTTTTTTCTTTATTGCCTTCAAAGGCGTGGGAATACAGTGCATTACAACATATGTGACTATTTACATGGCTATTTACATGGCTACAGCACTCCTCCCTTCCAGCGACCATTCCAACTTCTTCAGTTGGGATAGATTCTGGAAAAGGGATACAATTTCTTCGTCAAAACCTCGGTCTTTTAACACCCCGTGGGGCACCCATTGCCTTCTCTGTAGGAAGGAGGAAATAATTGACCATGTTTTTGTCGACTGTAATAATGCAATCTTCTTTTGGGACGTGTTGCAGCGAACCATAAAGAAAGATTTGCCGCTCACTCCGCACGGAATTAGGTTTCTGCCTGTCGAAGACGATGGAGTTCCATATGACACCATTTTTCTACTTGGCTTGCATGCTGTGTGGCGTAGTGCCATGGCATATCGCCATTGCGATCCTGGAGCCAGATCTGTGTATCAATATTTTGTTGAGAGTGTCCTGAAAATTAACGATGTGTTTAAAAAAACTCCACCATGCCAGCTCGATGGTTTGGAATGAACAAAGGCACGTCTAGTGAATACGGTGTCTTCGCTCACTGCCATCCTCCTCCCTTCCCTTCCGGCGAGGTTTAGGTGTCCACCGAGATATGAGAGAGAAATACATTTCCTTTCCTCAAAAACCAATTTACCGACGAGCGAGGCGTAGAACCGAATGGGCGATGGCGTTCTAGAGACTCCCTGGCAGCGTTGCAAGACGCTCTCGCGTTCCACTCTTAGATTGGTTTGGTTTATGGGGTTTAACGTCCCAAAGCGACTAAGGCTATGAGAGACGCCGTAGTGGAGGGCTCCGGAAATTTCGACCACCTGGGATTCTTTAACGTGCACTGACATCGCACAGTACACGGGCCTCGAATTTCCGTTCCACTCTTAGAGGCGAAGCTTAACATCTTAACCACACATCAGTGACCACACTTTAGGTCAAAAAAGTGCACCCCCCCCCCCCCCTGAATTTTGACGGGTGTCCACCGAGATATGTGAGGCAGTAACCACACATCAGTGACCACACTTTAGGTCAAAAAAGTGCACCCCCCCCCCCCCCCCCCCCCCCCCCCCTGAATTTTGACGGGTGTCCACCGAGATATGTGAGACAGTTACTGCGTAATTTTCTTTCCTCAAATACAATTTTCATTGTCTTCATTACGGGCCATCTTCGTCTTTCTTCTTTCACTCCCACTTCCTCCGTTCCTCTACGGTGCGGTTCAGGTGTCCACCGAGATGACGGAGATTTACTGCGCCATTTCCTTTCCTCAAAAACCATTGCTTTGAAACGGCAAGGCATCGCGCCGAACGGGTGGTGGCGTTCCGTGGACTCCCTGGCAGCGCTACAACACGCTGTCGCGTTCCACTCCTAAAGGCGAAGCTTAAGCTTAATTAGCAGTTAATTAGTATTCAGGCATTAATCAGTAATTAACCATTAATTAGTGATTTGTCATCACTTAGTAATTAGTACTCAATTACGTGTGACGCCACCAGTGCCACAGAAGCAGCGAAAGTGGTGCGGAAAACGCCTTCGCCTCTACGCACTTTAGACAGTGAAAGTGCCCCCTGAATTTTTGCAGGAGCTAATGGCATATCACACGCGAGGATGGACACGAGGCGAACGCCCACCCAAAATTTCTAGGCTTGGCAGGAATAAAACGGGCGAATGACACTTTCAGAGATCGCACGCTGCTTCGGCTGCAGCCCACGGGCTGCAAATTATCAGCCCACGATGGCGTCGGTGGTAGGCGGCGCTCGCGTAAAACAAACATGGCGGCGCCCAGGTATCGAAACTAAAATCATATATAGAGGTTTTCAAAAGAAGCAAGCGGTTAGCGAAGTTTTAAGCTGCCGAAGCCAACTGCGGCCAACTTTTCAGTGCAACTTTTCCTGCAATTGGAGAGCTTCTCTAGATAACCCTTTCATTCAGTCACTCTACGGACACCAGTGTCGATCCATTTCTGAAGACTGCCAATGAGAACGATGCCACCAACTTGGCATCAAAAGCGGCAGTGGCATCGAGTACACAGGCTGATGTGGATTGCGCCGGAAAACGACGAGATGTTATACGTTATACCGTCTCAAAGCCCACTAGCGTTGCGTTTGGTTTTACAGCACATAGGCAACTAAGGCCATCACGCGCGCAAAGTGCACTGGCATTTTTAGGCTTACCGTTTCACATGATGGCACGTGTTCTTAAAATGAAGCGACATAACGTGGCCTCGTGAATCCTCTAGGGTCAGACCGGGACACTGCCTTGATATTAGCTCGCAACCAATCCAGTTCAGTTTGCTTTAGCGAGACCCTCAACGATGATGAAGACCCCGCGAAGAGAAGAGTATGATGTGGTATTAGCACGTTAGTATCATTCTCCGCTTAAGTGCTTCAGCAAAGCGTTGCTGTTAATTTGGCAGCGCCATGCAATTCAGGTTGCGTACTGTGCAAAAAGCTGAATTAGCACAGTGATCGCAGTACAGTCTCATTGCGGTCCACAGGATGATCCTTTAGTTGTTATTTTCAGGGAAGTTGCAAGTGCTCGTAGTTCTTCACTACCACATCTAGGTTACGCTTGCTCCATGACACCGAGGGCACTATGTTTGCCTTCTTGACTCTATCCCCAGCAGCACAGGTAACTGGCCCAATATTGGTAATGTACTGGAAAAGGTCGGTCGTACAAAGGACCACAGTGAAACCGTTCGTTTTCAATACTGGGCCCATTACCAATTGAGTTCCATCGCAGGCTGGAGATCTCTGGGACGATTGTGCGGCGAGAAGGGTGAAATGGAGGCGGTTATCGCGGCTGAAAATCGTATGAGGCTCAAGTTTCAGACCGACAGCTCAACGCAGTCCAAAGGTTTCGTGGCTAAGTTCTACTTTGTTTCTGCCCACGGTAAGTGCAGCCTCGAATTGCGCGTTTATAAACGCATTAAACAATGGTTGATATGCAGGCAATCAGTACCTTTGTGCGCCAATACACTAACAAGTTTGAAGAGGATGGAATGCGCTCATAGGTGGATTTATATGTGTGCTCGATCACAGACAGTCCTACGGGCCAGATGCATGTACTTCAGGAATCAATTATAAGTTCAGAAATGTAAAACGGGAATCACATGGACGCATTAACAGCTTATGGCTGGGTTCAATAAAATGAGCAGTAAGATATTAGAAGAATAAAAAGAAATAATAAAACAAACTAAACTTAATCACGCTGTGCAGCGCTCGCACTACTGCGCATGCAGATGCCTGCCGCGAGGTGTAGGTGAATTTTCTCAGCATGATTTAACCAATGAAAAAGTAGGCTTAGTGACCTGTAGGAAATCCACATGACTCTGGAGGGGGTAGGCGTACTAACCAATGAGAAAGGATGGCAAAGTCCACTCTGATGAATTTCCATCCAGTTCACAAAAGCTAGATTAGCTGTCTTGTCTTTAATACTCGTTGCTTAGCTCTATGATATAGGTCTCATAAGGCGCACTCTAGCTTCCTTGTTTTCAGGTATATGATGTAAATATACACAAGGTTAGGGGAGGGGGGGGATGAGCCATCGTCAAGTATTCTGAACGAGTCTATTCGACATCTCCCTTTGGTGTGGTCGTACAGACGTGGGTGGTGTGGCCAGAATGAGATGGCTGAAGGTTTAGAGGGCAAAACCTCGGACTTGACAGACAGACAAAATTTTACGTCTGCAAGAAATATAACCAATCCCAACACCCGCATTTCATTTTACCTGCCTTTTGTTTTATCACCACTGGTCAGATTTAAGTGAAACACGTAGCCCGCTATTGGTGAGGCCGACATGCATTTCCTGCCTCGCAGCGCTGTTAGCTCCAAAATTTCTTTCTCTACAGAAAAGGCGGAAGCCGGAGATAACAGCACTCTAACCCCCCGTGAAAAATCCTGGGTTCCCGTCCACGAGCTCATTCAGGAGGTTTCTGCTGACGTCACGGTAGCCGAAGGAGAAGAGGAAATGCTCAAATGCATCCCCAGTGTGTCTGGCGCCAGCGTACAATGGTACAAGCCATTCTCCTCCTTGCAACAGCATTACTAAGCGCAAATAAAATTCTTGGACTTTAAAAACATTCCTTAGACTATTTGCCAGTCTTTCCGAAGCGCAAAGGTCTTCCACGCAGGCAGGAAGCTGCTCATATACGGCCATGTGACGCAGCATTTCCGTAAAACGTGTTCTTAAAGGTGCAGTGAACAGGAATCTGTACTCGTCATTTTGCCGCGGGAACTCAATCTACACGTTCCCAGCATGCTTAGAAACTTTGATTTATTGCCCTGTGTGACCGATTTCCCTAATTAAATCAATATAACGTCCGACTCCCGCCTTTTTTTTTTAATTCTCCCCGTACGGTGGGCGCAGTCGACCAACGCGTGGAGTAGAGCTGTGCACGGGCCGCAAATTTCAGCCCGCGCCCGGCCCGAGCCCTACACTACTGATGGAGGCCCGGCCCGGCCCGACACTGAAGAAACCTAAGCCCGCCCGGGCCCGGCCCGAGTTAAGGCCCGGCCCGGGCCCGGCCCGACCTGCAAAACTGAAATTGAAGTGACGATGAAACAGAAAGAGACAATCTAAGGAAAATCAGTTTATTTTAATGTTTTTAAAATGCTCGGTTCTCATGCTCTAGATGAAAATTAGTGAGTATATGCAAGCATGGCGCATGTAGAGTTATCGCCTACGCCTACTCAGGTAACCATGGCGAGCAAGAAGATAATGGTCACAACACATCGTTGTTGCCACACGAGCGAGAATCCTGTTGTCCCGTACATGTGATAATGACCCCCCCCCCCCCCCCCCACCCGGCCCCCCGTCAACGCGTGGCGGAGGGTACTTTTGCGAGTGCCTTCGGTTCGACACGCCTCACCTTCCTTTGTGCAGTGTCATTTGGGCTCGTGAGACCACTCATGTGGAGATTAGTTTCGAACCTTGCAACAGTAACCTTGCAACAGTAGGGCGGCTGGAGCCACGCAGGAGCAATCGCGATCGCGAAGCCCGGCCGGCCCGTCCGAGATAAATATACCGTGGCCCGAGCCCGGCCCGGGCCCGGGTGAATAACTTCCGCAAGGCCCGAGCCCGGCCCGCGGGCCGGGCCGGGTACGGGCTTTCGGGCCGGCCCGAGCCCGTGCACAGCTCTAGCGTGGAGTGCCTTTCACCCAGTCCCGTGGCGGCTTGCTGCTCTGCCATCGGCGGAGTAATACGTAGTAATCCGTAGTAGCAAATAGTCCGCGCGTATTTTTATTTCTGTTGGATTATTTTGCAGCTATATTATCTCCGAATGAAACTATTTATTCACGAGAACCTAAACAACAAAATAAAGCGAAATCAAAGCCTCTACGGAGCTGGCTGAAAGGTACTCCACGCGTTGGTCGACTCCGCCCACCGTACGGGGAGAATTCAAAAAATAAAGGCGGGAGCTGGACGTTAATTCGATTTAATTAAGGAAATCGGCCACACAGGGCAATAAGTCGAAGCTTCTAAGAATGCTCGGGACGTGTAGATCGAGTTCCCGCGTCAAAAAGACGAGCTCAGATTCCTCTTCAGTGAACCTTTAATACACCACCAACAAATGCACTGTCATGGTATGAAATCCTACCATGGTTTTGAAACACTTCGGCGTTCTCTGTCTGTCGCACAACTTACACGCGTCTATAGCTTACTAACGTATGCACTGCTTAATATGCAATTCGGATTGAGGGCTGCTGGGGGAGGGACAATATTAAGCCAGCGCATGCTTCGAACATTGAACACAGCCGCTTTAATTTTGCTGCGGCGTACCAGGTTAAAGGACGAGGTGTTGCTGAACGGAAGTATTCCCCTGGCTAACCTGCACGTGGTGTCCCCGGGGAGGTTGTGGATCCGACGCATGCGCCCCGACCTGGCAGGCAGCTACACCTGCGTGGTGGCCACGGAGAACAGGCAGGCTCGAGCCACGGCACAACTCGTCATTGCTGCACCGAAACAACGCGACCAGTGCGACATCTGTGAGTGCAAGCGTTCATTCGGTGATGATATTTCCGCGCTTTGCGTGCTTAACGAGCGTCCAGTGCAGTATGAGAACTACAGATTGATAAAGACTATCTGTGCTATAGTTAGCATGCATATAGTGCTGAAGTCAAAACCAGTTAATACGTTCCCGAACGGATGGGATGATATGAACAGGGAGACATCAAAGTTTGCGCCGGCGATTTCAACAGAGGATTGAAAGTAGCTATAACAGTGACTGGGTTGCCTGCAGCATAATAATCCCTGCGGATTGTACTTACAAACACGCATTCGTGGCATTACGATGCAAAAGAAACTTATCAGATAATTGAGCAAGCAAATTTTCATATATGCGAATTCCCAAAAAATGAAAGGAGAAAACAACCTCACTGATCTCTGTGTCCTAAAAGCGTAGTAATTGCTTAGACGTAACACATGTTAATTACGGCGCGGTGCTGTTCTTTAGATCCATGACAGACAAAACTGGCGTTTCCTATTTGGTAGAACATCAGGTATAAATTCGAAGTTCTACATTGCTGTAGTTTACATATGGCCGCAGTCAGAGTTATTATAAACTAAGAACGAGCTACCACCGAACTAACAGTGACTGTGGCACCGCCAATCTTAGTTTATAGGCTACCTCATTAAGGACGACATGACGACAAGGCAGCCGAGAAACCAGACACATACGGATCATTGAAAGGACGGATGGACGAAAAGACGGGTAAAATCGCATGAATGAAGAACCTTGCTTCATCATCATCATCATCATTTATTATCCCTTAAGGGCCCTGGTTTGGGCATTACATAAGGGGGGGGGGACAAGAAAGTATGGCCATGGTCATATTTATACAGACAAAAAAAACACAACGAGGCATGGTGATGCACGTGCATTTTGAAATATAGGGAAAACAAACGGTCGAAAATTACACAGGCAGTTATGGTCCGCATACTTTTAACAAACAACAAAACAGTATATTCACACACAAAAAGGAAAAGCAATCGGGTACTGAACGAAAAAATGCAGCGTATTAGAGAAAAGTAAAGCAAAAGAAAAATGAAATCCTCATCTCTTGCCGACAAATTTACATTATGAGGGCTCCATGTCAATGCCCTGACCGATTTGTAGGGGGAGTGGATAATCTTCATTTCTATCGTCTCTAAATCGTTCTTTCCGTGTCGCATCGTGCATCGCAGATTTCAGCAAGAGCCCCAAGGACCAGGAGATCGCGCACGGCGAGACGGCCATCATGCAGTGCACGGCGCAAGCTCGACGGAGGCCCTCGTCCGACGTGAAGTTAAGCTGGCTGCGCAATGGCCTACCCTTCCCGACGAGCAACCGTTACCGCAACTTGGGCAACGGCCTGGTCTACATCAGCGACGCAGTGCCCAAGGACTCGGCTGTGTACACGTGTGTGGCCACCGACCGCCGGAACAACTGCACTGTCCAGGAGTCGGCACTGCTCGGGGTGCTGCCCAGGGTGAACATCGAGGATGGTGAGCCACACTATGAACACGAATACGCTTATATGGGAGTAAAAAGGGAGTAAGCTGTTCTCTAGTGCACTAACTTTACAAAAGAGCACGTTGAAGGACAGCTTACTCTATTTGTGCTCCTTTATGTTTAGAGCTTATATGGGGTAAAAAGGGAGTAAGGCGGCCTAAAACGGAAAGAGAGTGCGTTAAAAAACTGCTTACTTCCTGTTGGCTCCTTTCTGTTTAGAGTGTACTGGGTTTACTCCTATTTGCTTAGAGCTTATATGGGAGTAAAAAGGGAGTAAGGCGGCCTAAAACGGAAAGAGAGTGCGTTAGAGAACTGCTTACTTCCTGTTTGCTCCTTTCTGTTTAGCGTGTATTGGGTTTACTTCTATTTGTTTAGAGCTTATATGGGAGTAAAAAGGGAGTAAGCCCAGCTAAAACAGAAAGAGAGTGCGTTAAAGAACTGCTTACTTCCTTTTTGCTCCTTTCTTTTTAGAGTGTAATGAGTTTACTCCTATTTGTTTAGAGCTCATGTGGGAGTAAAAAGGGAGTAAGCCGACCTCTAAAAGAAAGAGTGTGTTAAAGAACTGCTTACTTCCTTTCTGCTCCTTTCTTTTTAGAGTGTAATGAGTTTACTCCTATTTGTTTAGAGCTGATATGGGAGTAAAAAGGGTGTAAGCCGACCTCTAACAGAAAGAGAGTGTGTTAAAGAACAGCTTACTTCCTTTCTGCTCGTTTCTTTTTAGAGTGTAATGAGTTTACTCCTATTTGTTTAGAGCTCATATGGGAGTAAAAAGGGAGTAAGCCGACCTCTAAAAGAAAGAGAGTGTGTTAAAGAACTGCTTACTTCCTTTCTGCTCCTTTCTTTTTAGAGTGTAATGAGATTACTCCTATTTGTTTAGAGCTGATATGGGAGTAAAAAGGGTGTAAGCCGACCTCTAACGGAAAGAAAGTGTGTTAAATAACTGCTTGCTTCCTTTTCGCTCCTTTCTGTTTAGAGTGTATTGGGTTTACTCATATTTGTTTGCCACCAACTGGCCAACATACATCGGGACCAGTATCCCCTCCCAAGAATAACCCAAAGTAATCACTCAATCAATCAATCAATCAATCAATCAATCAATCAATCAATCAGTCAATCAATCAATCAATCAATCAATCAATCAATCAATCAATCAATCAATCAATCAATCAATCAATCAATATTTGTTTAGAGCTCATATGGGAGTAAAAAGCGAGTAAGCCGACCTAAAACGGAAAGAGAGTGCCTCCAAAAATCGCTTACTTCCTTTTCGCTACTTTCTGTTTAGAGTGTATTGGGCCTACTCCTATTTGTTTAGATCTTATATGGGAGTAAAAAGGGAGTAAGCTGACCTCTAACGGAAAGAGAGTGCCTCAAAGAACTGCTTACTTCCTTCTCGCTACTTTCTGTTTAGAGTGTATTGGGTCTGCTCCTGTTTGTTTAGATCTTATATGGGAGTAAAAAGGGAATAAGCTGACCTCTAACAGAAAGAGAGTGCCTCAAAGAACTGCTTACTTCCTTTTCGCTACTTGCTGTTTAGAGTGTATTGGGGCTGTTCCTATTTGTTTAGAGCTTAAATGGGAGTAAAAAGGGAGTAAGCTGACCTCTAACAGAAAGAGAGTGCCTCAAAGAACTGCTTACTTCCTTTTCGCTACTTTCTGTTTAGAGTGTATCGGGTCTGCTCCTATTTCTTTAGAGCTTAAATGGGAGTAAAAAGCGAGTAAGCCGGCCTAAAACGGAGAGTGCCTCAAAGAATTGCTTACTTCCTTTTCGCTACTTTCTGTTTAGAGTGTATTGGGTCTGCTCCTATTTGTTTAGAGCTTAAATGGGAGCAAAAAGCGAGTAAGCCGACCTCTAACGGAAAGAGAGTGCCTCAAAGAATTGCTTACTTCCTTTTCGCTACTTTCTGCTTAGAGTGTATTGGGTCTACTCTTATTTGTGTAGATCTTAAATGGGAGTAAAAATGGAGTAAGCCGACCTCTAACGGAAAGAGAGTGCCTCAAAGAACTGCTTACTTCCTTTTCGCTCCTTTCTGTTTAGAGTGTATTGGGTCTACCCCTATTTATTTAGAGCTTAAATGGGAGTAAAAAGCGAGTAAGCCGACCTCTAACGGAAAGAGAGTGCCTCAGAGAACTGCTTGCTTTCTTTTCGCTACTTTTTGTTTAGAGTGTATTGGGTCTACTCCTATTTGTTTATATCTTATATGGGAGTAAAAAGGGAGTAAGCCGACCTCTAACGGAAAGAGAGTGCCTCAAAGAACTGCTTGCTTCCTTTTCGCTCCTTTCTGTTTAGAGTGTATTGGGTTTACTCATATTTGTTTGCCACCAACTGGCCAACATACATCGGGACCAGTATCCCCTCCCAAGAATAACCCAAAGTAATCACTCAATCAATCAATCAATCAATCAATCAATCAATCAATCAATCAATCAATCAATCAATCAATCAATCAGTCAATCAATCAATCAATCAATCAATATTTGTTTAGAGCTCATATGGGAGTAAAAAGCGAGTAAGCCGACCTAAAACGGAAAGAGAGTGCCTCCAAAAATCGCTTACTTCCTTTTCGCTACTTTCTGTTTAGAGTGTATTGGGCCTACTCCTATTTGTTTAGATCTTATATGGGAGTAAAAAGGGAGTAAGCTGACCTCTAACGGAAAGAGAGTGCCTCAAAGAACTGCTTACTTCCTTCTCGCTACTTTCTGTTTAGAGTGTATTGGGTCTGCTCCTGTTTGTTTAGATCTTATATGGGAGTAAAAAGGGAATAAGCTGACCTCTAACAGAAAGAGAGTGCCTCAAAGAACTGCTTACTTCCTTTTCGCTACTTGCTGTTTAGAGTGTATTGGGGCTGTTCCTATTTGTTTAGAGCTTAAATGGGAGTAAAAAGGGAGTAAGCTGACCTCTAACGGAAAGAGAGTGCCTCAAAGAACTGCTTACTTCCTTTTCGCTACTTTCTGTTTAGAGTGTATCGGGTCTGCTCCTATTTCTTTAGAGCTTAAATGGGAGTAAAAAGCGAGTAAGCCGGCCTAAAACGGAAAGAGAGTGCCTCAAAGAATTGCTTACTTCCTTTTCGCTACTTTCTGTTTAGAGTGTATTGGGTCTGCTCCTATTTGTTTAGAGCTTAAATGGGAGCAAAAAGCGAGTAAGCCGACCTCTAACGGAAAGAGAGTGCCTCAAAGAATTGCTTACTTCCTTTTCGCTACTTTCTGCTTAGAGTGTATTGGGTCTACTCCTATTTGTGTAGATCTTAAATGGGAGTAAAAATGGAGTAAGCCGACCTCTAACGGAAAGAGAGTGCCTCAAAGAACTGCTTACTTCCTTTTCGCTCCTTTCTGTTTAGAGTGTATTGGGTCTACCCCTATTTGTTTAGAGCTTAAATGGGAGTAAAAAGCGAGTAAGCCGACCTCTAACGGAAAGAGAGTGCCTCAGAGAACTGCTTGCTTTCTTTTCGCTACTTTTTGTTTAGAGTGTATTGGGTCTACTCCTATTTGTTTATATCTTATATGGGAGTAAAAAGGGAGTAAGCCGACCTCTAACGGAAAGAGAGTGCCTCAAAGAACTGCTTGCTTCCTTTTCGCTCCTTTCTGTTTAGAGTGTATTGGGTCTACTCCTATTTGTTTATATCTTATATGGGAGTAAAGAGGGAGTAAGCCGACCTCTAATGGAAAGAGTGTGTTAATTAACTGCTTGCTTCCTTTTCGCTCCTTTCTGTTTAGAGTGTATTGGGTTTACTCCTATTTGTTTAGATTTTATATGGGAGTAAAAGGGAGTAAGCTGACCTCTAACGGAAAGAGAGTGCGTTAAAAAACTGCTTACTTCCTTTTTGCTACTTTCTGTTTAGAGTGTACTGGGTTTAATCTTATTTGTTTATATCTTATATGGGAGTAAAAAGGGATTAAGCTGACCTCTAACGGAAAGAGTGTGCCTCAAAGAACTGCTTGCTTCCTTTTCGCTCCTTTCTGTTTAGAGTGTATTGGGTCTGCTCCTATTTGTTTTTATCTTATATGGGAGTGAAAAGGGAGTAAGCCGACGTCTAATGGAAAGAAAGTGTGTTAATTAACTGCTTGCTTCCTTTTCGCTCCTTTCTGTTTAGAGTGTATTGGGTTTACTCCTATTTGTTTAGATTTTATATGGGAGTAAAAGGGAGTAAGCTGACCTCTAACGGAAAGAGAGTGCGTTAAAAAACTGCTTACTTCCTTTTTGCTACTTTCTGTTTAGAGTGTATTGGGTTTACTCTTATTTGTTTAGAGGTTTTATGGGAGTAAAAAGGGAGTAAGCCGACCTTTAACGGAAAGATAGTGCCTCAAAGAACTGCTTACTTCCATTTCGCTCCTTTCTGTCTAGAGTGCATTGGGTTTACTCCTATTTGTTTAGAGCTTTTATGGGAGTAAAAAGGGAGTAAGCCAACCTCTAGCGGAAAGAGAGTGTGCTAAATATTTGCTTACTTCCTTTTTGCTCCTTTCTCTCTAAAGTGTATTGGGTTTACTCCTATTTATTTAGAGTTTATATGGGAGAAAAAGGGAGTAAGCCAACCTCTAACGGAAAGAGAGTGTGTTAAAGAACCGCTTACTCCCTTTTTGCTCCTTTCTGTTTAGAGGGCCCGCGCTGGTACTAACCGCATGCCCGTACTGGTGCACCGCCAAAACTCAGTAGCAATTGCGCCTTGTCTATCGGTTACGGACAGAGCGAAAAATGAGGGGAGACAAAATGTGCGGGAGACGAATTTTTAGAAAGCGAGCAGTGGAGTGATGGAATATGCCCTGATATAGGTTATTAGCTGATTGATTTGTCAATACTGTAAGCATTTTATGAAGCTCTTAAGGGAATGAGGATGTAAGCATACACAAATATTTTAAAGTATGAGGCAGGAAATGTACAATCACTATTGTAACTATAAGTATAAACGGTACAGTCCCTCATAGCCTGAGTCGCTTTATGACGTGAAACTCTCATATACCTATAAACAGTACACATGCAGCTACAACATAAGGCAAGAGTAGGCATGGAGAATTGCTTACCACTTGGGAGAGGCGCAGCAAACCGTAACTTACAAGAACATTTTGTAACACTTCAGTCCGAGTAAGCAGACTTCATACTTTCAGAACAAACAATTCAGTCTTTCCACATAAGTGCACTCAGACAGTAACTTAGTTGTCCCGTTCTTCTAGGGCCAATGAAAAAATAAAAATTAAATTTTACCGGTTTGAAATAGTTCAAAATAACCTCAAAATGGCTAGTCCTCAGCCAGTGATGGCACATTAGTATGCTAATGGGCTTTGCACGTACCAAAGTAGCACTGTGGGCTACAATGCTTTAGCGGTCTTTAATATGATCCTAAATGTTTTCAGGTGGCGTCTTGGTATATCCATCTAATGGCGGCCATGGCGGTTGAGGTCGAACTCACCAGTTTGTTCTCAGCAGCTCAACGCCACTTTCACTGAGCCATTGAGGTCATTTCTTGTAGTGTGGTCCACTAGTTATATATGGAATGTTTCAGATATTCGGCGAAGGTAACTAAGATTGTTGCCTGTTTCATATACCCGGACGCAAAACTGCACTTAGCCATTGAGGTCTTTTACTTGCAGTGGGCTGCACTAGTTATATAGGGAATGTTTCAGATATTCATTGAAAGTAGCAAATATTGCTGCCTGTTTCATATACCCGGACGGAGAACTGCACTTAGCCATTTAGGTCTTTTCCTTGTACTGGGGGGTGCACTAGTTATATAGGGAATGTTTCAGATATTCATTGAAAGCAGCAAAGATTGTTGCCTGTTTCATATACCCGGACGGAGAACTGCACTTAGCCATTTAGGTCTTTTCCTTGTACTGGGGGGTGCACTAGTTATATAGGGAATGTTTCAGATATTCATTGAAAGCAGCAAAGATTGTTGCCTGTTTCATATACCCGGACGCAGAACTGCACTTAGCCATCGGGGTCTTTTCCTTGTAGTGTGGTGCGCTAGTTATATAGGGAATGTTTCAGATATTCATTGAAAGTAGCAAATATTGCTGCCTGTTTCATATACCCGGACGGAGAACTGCACTTAGACATTTAGGTCTTTTCCTTGTACTGGGGGGTGCACTAGTTATATAGGGAATGTTTCAGATATTCATTGAAAGCAGCAAGGGTTGTTGCCTGTTTCATATACCCGGACGCAGAACTGCACTTAACCATTGGGGTCTTTTCCTTGTAGTGTGGTGCACTAGTTATATAGGGAATGTTTCAGATATTCATTAAAAGTAGCAAAGATTGTTGCCTGTTTCATATACCCGGACGCAGAACTGCACTTAGCCATTGGGGTCTTTTCCTTGTAGTGTGGTGCACTAGTTATATAGGGAATGTTTCAGATATTCATTGAAAGCAGCAAAGATTGTTGCCTGTTTCATATACCCGGACGCAGAACTGCACTTAGCCATTGGGGTCTTTTCCTTGTAGTGTGGTGCACTAGTTATATAGGGAATGTTTCAGATATTCATTGAAAGCAGCAAAGATTGTTGCCTGTTTCATATACCCGGACGCAGAACTGCACTTAGCCATTGAGGTCTTTTACTTGCAGTGGGGTGCACTAGTTATATAGGGAATGTTTCAGATATTCATTGAAACTAGCAAATATTGCTGCCTGTTTCATATACCCGGACGGAGAACTGCACTTAGCCATTTAGGTCTTTTCCTTGTACTGGGGGGTGCACTAGTTATATAGGGAATGTTTCAGATATTCATTGAAAGCAGCAAAGATTGTTGCCTGCTTCATATACCCGGACGTAAAACTGCACTTAGCCATTGGGGTCTTTTCCTTGTAGTGTGGTGCACTAGTTATATAGGGAATGTTTCAGATATTCATTGAAAGCAGCAAAGATTGTTGCCTGTTTCATATACCCGGACGCAGAACTGCACTTAGCCATTGGGGTCTTTTCCTTGTAGTGTGGTGCACTAGTTATATAGGGAATGTTTCAGATATTCATTGAAAGCAGCAAAGATTGTTGCCTGTTTCATATACCCGGACGCAGAACTGCACTTAGCCATTGAGGTCTTTTCCTTGTAGTGTGGTGCACTAGTTATATAGGGAATGTTTCAGATATTCATTGAAAGTAGCAAATATTGCTGCCTGTTTCATATACCCGGATGGAGAACTGCACTTAGCCATTTAGGTCTTTTCCTTGTAGTGTGGTGCACTAGTTATATAGGGAATGTTTCAGATATTCATTGAAAGTAGCAAATATTGCTGCCTGTTTCATATACCCGGACGGAGAACTGCACTTAGCCATTTAGGTCTTTTCCTTGTACTGGGGGGTGCACTAGTTATATAGGGAATGTTTCAGATATTCATTGAAAGCAGCAAAGATTGTTGCCTGTTTCATATACCCGGACGCAGAACTGCACTTAGCCATTGGGGTCTTTTCCTTGTAGTGTGGTGCACTAGTTATATAGGGAATGTTTCAGATAATCGCTGAAGGTAGCAAAGATTGTTGCCTGTTTCATAGTATACCCGGACGCAGAACTGTGTATGAACTGACTGTCACTTTGATAACGAAAAGAAATATCTTGTAATAGAGGACGAAAGATGGAACTGCAACGAAGTTCAAGATTCACTTGACAAACCCCACATTTCGGAAGCTGCTCAGTTTCTTCCTCTCAGTGTAACTACGGGCGACGTGCTAAGTTTTAAAATAGGCCTACTGCGGATTTCCTGCTACCACAGGGTCACTGACCTTCAGCAGTGACACTGGACGGGAGTGTGCTAATCCCCATCCTTACATATTTCCGTCCAACATTTTGTTCGGAATTTCTTATTCTTGTGAGTGTAACGTTGATCGCCGTCATCCTAATCCGCGGCGGAGGAGCGCTCTAAATGGAGGCGAATTAACGGAAACAGGAGGAACGGTTTAGGAGTTACGTCCTGATATGCAAACTGCTCTGAGACCCGTTCTGTGGTTAGGTAAACAAGACTAATCTCTTTGAAACGTACAGTCTTTATCAAAAATATACAGCCTAAGGAGTTTGATTCCAAGAAATGCAGTGGGGCTCTTTAGCGCTTTTGACGGTCCTAAGCTTTGGAGGGCCGAGGACTTAAGTTTCTTCCACGTTTGTGAGATTCAAGTCCCTGAGTGTGCAAGAGGAGCCACGCTGCAGGGCTCAGAAGACCTTTTGGGCTGTATACTTTTGACAAAGACTGTACCTGACTGAAAGTGTCTCCCTCATTTGACATTGCGACTAAGGTATGATGCGAAAGGGCTGAAGTGAATTTTGACAAATGTTGGGTTCTTATCAGCGGACAGGAAAGTTTACTTGAGCGCTAGTTAAATTTACGGCACTTGCGACTTGGTGTCAACCTGAAGTTAGGTACAAACGATGGTGCTGGATACGTAGGGGCACAAAAAGGCGTCGCGTGTGTCTCATTCCAGTCTGCGGAATCCCCCGTGTGGCTCGTCCCGACACTTTGAAACCACACATACAGCAGGGTAAGATCGTCGGCGGCAAGGACACCGTGAAGGGAGCCCATCCGTGGCAGGTAAGGAAGTTGCCTGATTTCCTACCACTCAGTTTGTAACATTCGGGCAAGTATCATTTTGTACTCCCCTTCCCACTTTACCCACTACGCTATCGCATCATACCCTTGAGGCGGAGCTATAGTGTCCTCTCCAATTTTGTTTTATGACAGTCAAAGGTGCGCTAAAGAGGAACCTGAACTTGTCTTTTTACCGCGGTGAACTCGATCTACACGTTCCGAGCATTCTTAGAAGCTTCGAATTATTGTCCTGTGCGGCCGATTTCTCTAATTTAAATCGAATTAAACGTCCCGGCTCCCGCCTTTTTTTGAACTCACCGCCGACGGTAGGAGTAGTCCGCCGCGGTGGCTCAGTGGTTATGGTGCTCGGCTGCTGACCCGAAGGACGCGGGTTTGATCCCGGCCGCGGCGGTTGAATTTCTTTGGAGGAGAAACTCTAGAGGCCCGTGTACTGTGCGATGTCAGTGCACGTTAAAGAACCCCAGGTGGTCGAAATTTCCGGAGCCCTCCACTACGGCGTCTCTCATAGCCTTTGTCGCTTTGGGACGTTAAACCCCATTAACCAAACCAAACCAAACCAAACGAATGGAGTGCCTTTGAGGCAGTCGCGTGGCGGCTTCGCTTTGGCTTTTATTTTGTTTTTTGTTTTTAGGTTTCCGTGAATAAGTAGATCCAGTCAGAGACAACATAGCTGAAAATTAGGCCCACGGAAATAAAAATACGCGTGGAGTCTTTGCTTTCGCCGACCCCTACTAATCACTCTGCCGATGGCAGAGCGGCACACCGGCACGGGACTGGCTGAAAGGCACTCCACCCGTTGGTTGACTCCCCCTACCATCAGCGGTGAGTTTCAAAAAAAAAAAAGGCGGGAGTCGGGACGTTTAATTCTATTTAAATTAAGGAAATAGACCGCACAGGAAAATAATTCCAACGGGGTAAAATTACGAGTTCTGATTCCTCCTTAGCGCACCTTTAACTGTTCGATGCGATCGATAGAAACACTTTAAAATAAAGATTTTGCTACATATTAGAAGAGCCCCACTGCGATGGCTCAGTGGTTACGGCGGTCGACTGCTGGTCCGAAAGACGCGGGTTCGATCCCGGCCGTGGCGGCTGAATTTCGATGAAGGCGAAATTCCAGAGGCCCGTGTGCTGTGCGATGTGAGTGCGCGTTAAAGAACCCCAGGTCGTTGAAATTTACGGAGCCCTTCAATAGCGTGAGTTGCTTTGGGACATTAAACCCCAATAAACAAACCAAACATATCAGAGAATAGACTATTACTTTCAATATTTTGCTAACAGTAGCTAACAATTTCCCAATTTTAAAAATTTCTGTCCCAAAATGTTGGACGTGGTAATACTGATATTTCTTCAACTTCCGGTTAGGTGATGTTCTGGGCCCGCGACAAGGCGTTCTGCGGCGGCAGCCTGCTGAATAACCAGTGGGTTCTCACGGCGTCCCACTGTTTCAGCAACGCAGAGATCCGCATCGACGAAGTGGAAGTGTGGCTCGGAAAGTACGACCGGCTCGAGAAGGAGCCCCAGGAGTTCGACACCAAGATTGCCGACATACACTTTCACCCGTGAGTAAGCTCGATGCGCAACCAGCTTGCCACTACCGATTCCATCAGCATGGAGCCAAAGAGCACGGGTGAAGTAGAAGCCCCAAATGGCATTTTATGTGCCGCGGCCGCCGCAGGAGTCGTGGCCTAGGGACCCCACCCATGAAGACTCCCAAGACGCTATGAGCAATGAACAAACGTTTTCTCTCTCTCTTTTTCAAGGCAACTGCAGAAGAATCATGCGTTACAGCAATCTGCAAATCTTACCTTAAATATATCTGGACAGAGGTCAACGCCAGATAGCCGTAAAAATGGCTCTGAACCGGTGGTCTAGAGACCTCCAGCGTTGCCGGGGAAAATTTGCTGCTCAAGAAAGCTAGCTCTTCTACAGTTGAAAACGCGTTCTCTAAGTAGCGCCAGCAGCGGTGATCCGTTATTTACCTGGTTAATTATGGTTTGGTTTATGGTGTATGGGTTTCAAAGTCCCAAAGCGATTCAGCCTATGAGGGATGCTGTAGTGGAGGGCTCCGGATAATTTCGACCATCTGGGATTCCTTAACGTGCACTGACGTCGTACAGTACACGGGCCTCTTACACACCGCCTCCATCGAAGTGTGATCGCCGCGGTCTGGATCGAACCCGCGTACTTCGGGTCAGCAATCAAGCACCTTAACCGGAGAGCCATCGCAGCGGCTTAATCTGGATAACTGGATTTGAAGCGTAGTAGCGTCACGAAGGTATATAATGTCGTATATTTGCATAAAGAAACACGTGTTTTGCCTGCATAGATCATTGATTCACCCTCATTGTCAACAGTCGGGTTAAGTTTTCTGCAGAATAAGGACCACTTGCGGTCTCCTTCAGTTACCCCTGTCCTGAGCTAGCCACGCCCACTGTGAGCATACGAATGCATGCACCTGATTGCTCCATTTTAGGTCAGTAGGTTTTCGCAAGGACAGCCTTTGTCAAAACTACAGAGCCCTAGAGATTTGCATCTGGACCCCGCTGGGTAGCTTGTTATGCACCCGCGGCATTCCAGACAACCTGAAGGTTAAAGCAACTCTCGGACTCAGTCTCTAAAATAGGACTTGTACGGATTCTAAAAGAGCTTCCATGCAGGGATTATAAGCAGATCCGTGGTGTTCTCCACTTATTACAAAGTTATTACAAAGGTTATTATTACATGGTGGGCGGAAACGCCATGTTGCGGAAACTGATCCGTGAGGTAAGCATGGCTTCTTCGGCGGCTCGTCCCTGTGCAGTCACTTCAACGTGTCCACGTACGACAACGACATCGCGCTGGTGCAACTGGCGGACCGCGTGACGTTCACGGACTACATACAGCCCGCGTGTCTAGGTGACGATGCAAGCATCGACCGCGACTTCTTCAGGTCGGGCGACGTACACCTGGGCACGGTCACCGGATGGGGACAGCTCACCGAGAGCGGGACCGCGCTGCCCCGGTACCTGCAGGAGATCAGGCTGCCGATCGTGGACATCGGGACCTGCAGGAACTCCACGCGGTACTCTGTAAGTAGGCCTTGGTTGTACAGTCAGGCAGATTTCAAGAATACGGTTTCACTTCTTGACAGTAGGACTAGTGGAACTTTGCCCCCATCTGTCGGTTTGCAGGTGACAGACAACATGTTCTGCGCGGGCTATAGCCAGGATATCTTGGGCGATGCCTGTCAGGGAGACAGTGGCGGTCCCTTCATGGTGCAGCAGAAAAATCGCTGGTACCTCGTTGGCATTGTCAGCTGGGGCGTCGGCTGTGGTCGCCAGGGCCACTACGGCCACTACACCAAAGTGGACAGGTACCACGGCTGGATAAAGGAGAAGATCCTTTACTAGCAAGGCTATCGTCTACCTGCTTGGATTGTTGCTGAAGAGGAACACCAAATTCTTCTCAGGATGCATGGGAACTGTGTGAGGTGTCATACCAGGACATTGTTGCTGTAGAAACGAAGAATGTACCTAGTCACTCATGACAAATTTGGGAGTTTTCGTTTAAGGGAATGGGTCGCTTTGAAACGAAATGGATATGCAAATCCCTTCCAGTCAGCGGGTCATAAACGAAGTCATTCTAGCAAAGAAGAACCATGTGACTCACCTTACGTCAAGGACCCCTTGGCCACCATGGGAAAATAGGTAACGAGCGCGGCAATGGTAAAACTAAATAAAATAATTGGGAGGTTTTTGCTGATAGATGTGAAAGGGGAAGAAGCTTTATTTAACCGATTTAACTCCGAGTGATGGAGGTGAAATGAGTGAATCGTGAAGAGGGAAAGATGATGGATATTTTTTATTCAGAGTGAGAGAGACCTCTTCAATAGCATAATACTTGATAGTCCAGTGTCTCGAATTCGCAACATACAGTTTCCAGACCGTGGACTAATTACTACACGAAGCTTGCATACAAAATTTGATGTCAGTAGTTCCCATTATAGCCAGCGCTTTACGGTCAAAATGTTTTGCGTCACTGTGAGAAAATTGCATGAAGATGAGGGGAGCGCGAATGTGAGACTTAAGGCCAGCGTCATAAATTCTGCATCTCTCGTTTACTTACAAAATTTACGATGAAATTAAGAAGACATTCTTCGATTAAAAACAGTTTTTGTAGTTCGTTTTAGTACTACGATTTGGTATTTCACACAACTCAGACTAGCTGCGCAAACTGGACCAAATGCTAATTTATACTAATCGATGACATGCTTAGTTATCACATTTCACCGGCACTAACGAAATTTTCGCGTCGGTTTTTGAGTGTCGACACATTAGCTTGGTAATTATTTTTTTCTTTGATTCATTCACAACTGGAGCATAAAAAGATTGATGAAACCCCGTTCTCTTAGACTTCCCTACTTTTTCACTTCTGATGGTAGGTTAAGCGATGCGTAATGCACCACATTTGGAGTGAAAGCAAGAAGGAATAAATAAAAGAGATACAGCCTTGAGATCCACAGCTGCCCCAGGCGGGTAAAGCACGATAAGGAAAATGGGCTATCTGGCAGGAAGTATAGTGTAAAAGTACTGCAGCATACCACAGAAGATATTTAATATGTGTAATGGAATAAACCAGAGGACTATCTTGTCGTGTTTCTCTCTCTCTTGATATGACGTGACGCATCTGAGTGTTTTTTCTCTACTGGCCCACCAATCTTAATCAGACCGTTTTCGAAGCGATAGCGCCAAGGTAGAAATTTATTCCAGGCTGTTATTCGCGACTGCTTTCATAAGAGCAGTCGACCGAAGTGTTTTGTTCTTTTAACAAGAGAAATTTTACAAAGATCTGATATTTTTTATTTCTTCCTTTTGTCTGGATTCCCTCCATGTTTTCAATTCTTTAACTGTGCTCTGTAGGTCGCGTATACTTTCTTCCTTTCGGGGAATAACACATCACACGAGCATTAACGGACAACGTGTAAGAAATTTAAAACAGCTAATGTCATGGCTTCGATTTGTTGAAGCACAATGACGATCCTTCCCCATAATAGGTTGAACTGAACATTTCACTCCCATTCAAGTACATCAGAGGAATTAGAGCAACAAGAAAATTGGAAAGCATTGCCGCGTGACGAAGCCTGTGGATATAATCGCCTTGACACGAGCTCAACAACTTACACTTGTGTTCAAATATCTGCAATAAAATTCGGGAAAGGAAGACTTGTTTCACAATACTTGTCATGGCTTCAACTGCTTTACCTGCACTTTGTAACTACACTAAAATGCTTAAAACATTATTGGCACATCATAGTTTTCCTATTTACACAGATATTTGGTTTCAATGCGTTTTAATTGCTGGAGCCTATGATTATTTACTTTTATTCCCACGTATAACCAGTACTGGTATCACTATTCTCCTCGAAGAAGGAAGCCTCTGCCCTTCGGTAGCACCCTACCCACCGCACATCCCGACCAAGAACGCCGCCTACCGCCATCCTCGATCTACCTATCCGCCCTATCTTCACCCTTCAGAGGCGTCATCCGCCACCACACACTCAACTCTACCCTCCATAAGAACCAACAACTGCCCCCCCTACCCTCCCTACTGCACTCCATATCTAGGGGGCTGCCCATCCACCTATCGCAACCCTCGACCTACCTCTCCACCCAACCTCATCCTCCAAAAGAGCCACTCGCCACCTACCTCTGTCCACCCACCTCTGCCCACCTTTATTGTCCAAAAAAATTCTGTCGCGTGCGAGAATCTTCGGCTTAGAAAAAAAAACCCATCAAAGTAATCATCATCACCAGCCTGGCTACTCCCACTGCAGGGCAAAGGCCTCTCCATTAACCCTGTCCTTTGCCAGTTGCGGCCACCGTATCCCCTCAAACTTCTTAATCTCATCCGCCCACCTAACTTTCTGCCGCGCCCTGCTACGCTTGCCTTCTCTTGGATCCACTGCGTTACCCTTAAGGACCAGCGGTTATCTTGCCTTCGCATTACATGCCTTGCCCAAGCCCATTTCTTTCTCTTGATTTCAACTAGGATGTCATTAACCCGCGTTTTCTCTCTGACCCACTCCGCCCGCTTCCGATCTCTTGACGTTACACCTATTTCTTTTTCTTTCCATGGCTCGCTGCGCTGTCCTTAACTTAAGCTGAACCCTCTTTGTTAGCCTCCACGTTTCTGCCCCATAGGTGAGTACCGGTAAGATACAGCTGTAATCAATCAGCTGTAAAGTAATCATCGAGGGCAAATCCAAATGCTTTTGTAGAACTCTACCATCCAGTGTCTGGTCATCCCGCGAATTCTTCCTTGCTGTTCTGCACGCGCTGTCGAGAAAGCGGGTACGTGCGCTATGACTGCCCATCCTCTTAGTGGTCGCGTGCCACGGCCTCGTATTCTTCCTTCGCGGTTTAGCGGAGCAGCAAAGCGAGGCATGCAATGCAAGTAAACAGAATCAGCATATCGAGGCAAGCGAGAGAGACGACAAACTAGGCCACTTTGCTTCGACCTCTTGAAATCGGGCGCGGCCGCGATGCCCTCGTCGTCAGCCGACGGGGAATATCGGATCGCTTCGCGAAATGCACGCTTCCGAAGTACGTCTCGAATCTTGAATGCCATGCACTGAAGACTAGGAATGGATTGAACGCGCGCCACAGGGTGTGGCTGTGGGCTGCGGATGTTTACTGGATCTGGCCTCACGAAATTACATGCAGCATTGCGGAAGCTTCAGTGGCTGCTAGGCCTAGATTGTTTCTACTGCGGGGCATTTCTTTGTGCAATATGGTCTTGCGAACCTTTTCACGGAGCTCCCATAGCGGCCCATGTATTCTTCGAGGCCATCATCTGCACATGTTAGCACATGGATGCTCCACTGTCGTCCAGGCAAGCTTAGACCTGCATTTTGGTGACGTGAGTTCACAATGACTCCTTTCTTATAGCTCCAGCTGTATGATGACATTTGCCCCTTCCACGATTCGTTTGACGTCCGCAAAGCTATCCATCGGTGCACAGGATAAAGACAGGTGGAGAGAAGGGGTGCATTGCCTTTTGAATACGAGTGCACATCTGCACAGGATATACATAGGTGCAGAGCACGGGTATATCGGCCTTTGCACAAGTGTGGACATGTGGACGGGGTGAACACAGGTATAAAGCAGGGGCATAATTGGCCTTTGCACATGTCTGCACCTGTGTGTTATTCTTTGCACAGGATAAACAAAACACATGCGGAGGAGGGATATATTGGCCTTTGCAGACGAGTGAGCATCTGCACAGGATAAACATAGGTACAAAGCAAGGGTATATTGGCTGTTGCACATGTGTGCACATCCGACCAGGGTAAACATCGGCGCAGAGCAGGGGTATATTGGTATTTGCACATATGTTGCTATGTGCACAAGATAAACACATGTGTAAAGCAGGGGCATAATTGGCTTTTACGCAATTGTGAAACACTGTATAGTATAAACACAGGTTCAGAACAGGGGTTTATCGGCCTTTGCACAAGTATGGATCTGTGCACAAGATAATATTGGTTGAAAGCAGTGATGCAATGGCTTTTGTACACGAGTACGCATCTACACAAGATGAACCCATGTGCAAAGCAGTATAAACACACGTGCGGAAAAGGAGTAATCGGCCTTTTCATAAGTATACACATATCTGCACAGCATAAACACAGGTGCAGAGCTGGGGTATATTAGTCTTTGCATAAGTGTGCACATCTGCACACGACAAAAACTGGTACAGGGCAGGGGTATATTGGCCTTTGCACAAGCGTGCGCATGTGTACCTGAGAAGATGGACGGACAGTAATGAGCAGATACGGGAGAGCGGTCACGCGTATGTAAATGTGCAACCGTATAAGCATTTCATGAAATTAAAAGAAAATCAGTTTACGAAAACAAGCTGTTCTACACCGCTAATCAATAAAAGCACGGACAAAATCAAAATTCAATTGCCCCACTCTGTTGAACAAGTGAAGCTATGTGCCATCATCAATTTTCCATGTTAAACGTTCTTTTTGTTCATGTGACAAGATAAACTTTAATGCCGGGCTCTTTACGCATCGCCTAGGAGCAGTGGGTGACGGCAATTGGTGGAGACGGATCTGCACCGCTGACTTAAGTCATACCTGACTACTGAAAAACTGAGTCCTCCAATCGAACGTTCAGGACCGGAAACCGTTGTTCATGCCTGAAAAATTTGTGATTAACCGATGCACTAATTACGAGCCTTTTACGACGCTCTGATTTCGACGCGTAATGAAACTTCACAATTTAGCGACGTAGCTAACGTGAAGATGTGATCTGACCTGAAGGTTTTTGTGAATGAGTTTCTTCGCGAAATGTTACGAAGTTTCCCGAAGTAACTTCACGATACTTTTTATGTATTTGTTTATTTATTTATTTATTTCATATACCCTCAGGGCCATTGGAATTAGAGAGGGGAGTGGTATAGAATAAACTAAATGGGGCTATTATCAAAAAAGTTACAGGTGTGTCTAATCATACAATGTTAGCTAAGGCGTTCTTGAAAAGCTTGTAATCTTTGATGGTTGCTGTTGGTGCGGGAAGGTGGAGCCACCATCAACAAATCTCGGCCGCACGCAGTTCACGTCCCTCAAGTGGTGCCAAAGGAACTCTGGCCATTCCTCCAGTGTACGCAATGAAGACGTAGCTGCCGCAGTGCTGCACGGTAGTAGCAGGGCAGAGTAGAAACAAACTATAAGGAGCCGTGGGCGTGACTGCGGCGAATAGGGGTCCAATGCGACCTCGTAAAAGACGAAGAGAGACGGCAGTCCGCGCATGCGGGTGAGCTGAGAACGCGGACAAAAGGACGCCTCGCGTCGAGGGCGAAGCTCGAATTCGTTCCACCAGTCGATTCATTTGTCTCCACCCGATTAGTGCCTGGGGGCGCGAAGAACGCTTTCAGAGAGGTCGATAGCGTCAGCTGCCAACTCACGGAATAGCGACAGTACGCATGTCAAGGCTAAAGCGGGATTGAACCGCTTAAGTGGGGGTTGCAAGAACGTTCGGATAAGAACGCTGAGACGGCGAGCCTGAATAAAAAAGCGAAACAAAGGGAACATAGACGATTACTTCGGTTAGCTTTATAGCGTAGATAGAGCTGGTCAATATACTAGCACGGCAGATGTAAATATGTCCCGTTTAGAAAGTACTAAGAAGAAAAACAGAAAATAAAGCCAGTGAGGTTTAACGTCCCAAAGCGACATCGACGATGAGGAAAACCATAGTGGAGGGCTCTGAATTAATTTCGTCCGTCTCGCTTTCTTTAACTAGCAGTGACGCCACGGCCATGATTTCAAAGCAAATGTAAGGAAACATATGCGATAATGTAAATGTTATCCGGACCCTTAAATAACACGCCGTTAATGGGGGCAGTCAATAAAATGAAATTATGATCACGATGTTGGGGATGATTGTGAAAGCTTTCAGTTGTCTTGTGTTTGTGCTCCATATAGGACCACCACCTATTTGTGTCCAAGGCAATTTCCTGTGTTCGGTCAAAGCAGAGTAGAGTTCCCAGATGCCACCATTTGTTGTCAGTCAGCCAGCATTTCACAATCAATCAATCAATCAATCAATCAATCAATCAATCAATCAATCAATCAATCAATCAATCAATCAATCAATCAATCAATCAATCAATCAATCAATCAACCAACCAACCAATCAATCAATCAATCAATCAGTCAGTCAGTCAGTTAGTCAGTCAGTCAGTCAGTCAGTCAGTCAGTCAGTCAGTCTGGCAAATTCACAATCTTAAAGAAGTTCTAAATCACCTGCCTTCCTTTTTCCTCTGCAAAGCAGCTGATCCAACCCCATTGGGATTCCAGAACCTTAATTTTTAGAAGTGCGCATTAGTTTCAGAGACAGTTGCTTCCTAACGGTTGCCAAACTCATGCCGATTCCTGTGTATCTTTATTTAAGGTTAAATAAATCGTAACGACGACGCTTTCTTTTTCCTACGCTCGCGCTCACTCAACTCTCTGCCTGCACTTTTCTCGAAGGCCCAATTCTTCCTTCGGCACTAACATTACGGTCACTTCACTTGGTGTAGTTCCAGAACTGGCCGGTTTAAGTGCCTCTCGCGTACTTAGCACGGTTCGTGACATCAGGAGAATACTAAACTCGCAGGTAAGGTCAGTACTGAGTATAGCCAGCGGCAGGTAATCGAATTAAAAGGGAAGGATAGATCAACAAAGCTGGCCTACTGCAGCCGAAACGGCAGATGTAAGTTAAAAACTAAGATGCTATCTCCAAAATGATAAGAAAATGTAAACTAAGGAAACTACATTGGCCTCTGAAGCAGCCAGATCTTTTTATTTCTTTGTAATGCATGCATCATTAGCAAAACAAATGAAAGGTTGCTTTGCTTTTGCTGCAACGCACAGGCTGATTACCCTTAGTCGTTTCGGCGCAGTGCTACGAAGAAGCATGCCATGGGAACCTCGCTGCGTGATGCCAGAACTGCAGAAACTCACAGGTTTATGTTCGAAAGCCCACGCCATTTCGACCGACGCATTAGTAGCCAGAAAAAAAAAAGTTTGCCTTTTTTTCTAGCTTATTTCGGACTGCTTTTTGCATCGTCCACGGCAGTAAGTGGAGGGGGATTTAGATATCGCATAAAAACGTGACCACACCGAGCCAAGAGCCGTACCAAGGACGATGCCCTATCGTGGGGAGCGAGCGGAAGGTTCTCGGAGAATCGTTCCTGCGACGCATTTGCGTTGGGTCCGAATACGCTTTGCATGACTCATAGATAGCCGCCGCTTTGCGTTCGTTAATCGCGAGAGTGTAAAGAATAAACCGCGCAAGTCCACGCCCGTTTTCAAGACGCTCTGTTTGTCTTACTTTTTTCTTTAAAATGCGAAAGCACTACTTGGCTACGTTCGCGGTTTCGTGTCCGCCGAAAGTGGACGGAAAACGCGTCGGCAGCCCTTACGTTGTTCAAGGAATAGTTGGGAGTAAAAGAATAATTGAATGTGATAGAGCATGACAAAATGTCGATGCGGGTCAAATTTGATTAGTAGTAGTAGTAGAAGACGTTTATTCGGCCAAAATTTACAGGCCGAGCATATCGACCGCCTGGGCGACCAGAAGTCGCTGTTCTTCCTCCCCTTCAGCGCCAAGCCAGTCGAGCCAGGTGGTGATGGATAAAGAAGGTGCGGGGGAACCCGACTGCTGAGCAGCCGGGCAATAGAAGAGGCAATGGGCAAGGTCCGCATAGATACAGGGGCAGTTGGGACAGGAAGGGTCCGATCGATAGCGATAGAGAAAGAGGCGAGACGGGGTGATGATTGCATTCATTTGAACGTGCCGAAGAAGGCGAGCCTCCGGCACTGTGAGTGATGGATGAGGGGGAGGGTAAAGGCGTTTGTCGAGGCGGAGCTCGAGGTAGACCTCTTTTATGGTGCGGCGAAGGGTGAGTCTCCCACCGTCCTCCGAGGGCTTGGGCCAGGGTATCAACGGTGCCCGGAAAAGTGTGTCACGGGCGAGCTGATGAGCCAGCTCATTGCCGTCAATCCCTGAATGCCCAGGGACCCAGCGGAGGAAAACGATGGAAGGCTGCAAAGCGGAGACCGCTCGTTCGACCTCCTGTTGAAGAGAAGGGGTTAGGGTGCGTTTCTGTATGTGGTGTATAGCGGCTTGTGAGTCTGAATAGACTGTGTACTCTTGAAGAGAGGGAAGAAGGGCAAATGACTGGAGGGCATGCGCAATGGCGAGGACCTCGAGGGACAATGCATCCGGAGGGCGTAGAAACGGCCCGCTGGTGTGAGTTTCAGGAGCGGGGAGGTGGGGGTGGTACAGGGCGTAGCCGCAGGAACCTCGAGGAGCCACGAAGGAGGCATCCGTGTAAGCTACACCCTGGGTATCAAAGAGAGGGGAATGGTGCTGTGCGGCCGCATGACGACGGCCGGCGTGCAGAACGGGGGACATGTTGGACGGAAGGGGGAGGATCCGAAGATTGGGAGCCGGGGTGGGAATAGGAGAGGTAAACGGGGCGCAGGGAATGGGCGAGATACCCGCTTGAGTCAGTAACCACTGACCCTGGCGGGTAAGGGAAAGCCGGGCAATCTGCGAGTCATGATGGAGAGAGAGCAGAGAACGGAGAGGATGAAAGAGGCCTGTTGCAAAGATCTTTGCAGTAGAGGTAGTGATAGGGAGGTTGAGAGCTGCCTTGTAGAGGCCCACAAGGGCAGTCTCAAGAGCGTTAAGTTGAGTCTGATTGAAGGAAACGTAGGGTGCAAAGTACAAGACCTTGTTGAGGGCCAGCGCGTGGGCAACTCGGCACGCATGAGCCTCGTGGAGACCTGAGCGCCGAGTGACCACGCGCCGCAGGAGGTGAGTTACGGAGTGGCAGGTGGTGACAGCACGGTGGAGGGCTTGCACGTTCTTGGCTGCATGCAAAGGAAAGCCAAGAACTTTGCACTGCGTGACGACAGGAATGGGAGAGACAGAAAGGTGGAGAGAGACGAATTGGTTGTGTGAGCGCTGGTATGAGGAATGGTTGAGGAGAAGGAGCTCGGATTTTTCAGGAGCAGGAGAGAGGCCAGCAGTGGTGAGAAAGGAGTCGATGAGATCTAGGCCACGTTGCAGGGTGTCCTGTACGTGACCGGGAGAGCAAGACGAACACCAGAGAGTGATGTCATCGGCGTAAAATATATGATGCAGGTCGGGAATTTCAGCTAGCTGGGAGGCGAGAGGGGCCATAGCAAGATTGAAAAGGGTAGGAGAGAGAACAGCACCTTGAGGAGTGCCTCGGGTGAGGTTGTGGGGGTCGGACAGATAGGTGTCGACTCGAAAGCGAGCGACACGTTTAGAGAGGAATGAGCGGATATAACAGTACATGCGGGAGCCACAGTCTAGGGATGAGAGTTGGGAAAGGATGTGGTCGTGGCAAACACCGTCGAAGGCCTTGCGAACATCGACGGTCACAAGTGCGTGAATTTGAGTGGGGGTAGGTGACAGAAACGTGTGCTGGAGAACTAGAAACATGTCCTGTGCACAGACGTGGCGTCGGAAGCCGATGAGAGAATGAGGGAAGAACTCCCTCGTCTCGAGCAAATTAGAGAGGCGAGTCAGGGCCATTCGCTCAAGGGTCTTACCAACACATGATGTCAGGGAGATTGGGCGGAGGTTAGAGAGAGAGGGAGGCTTGCCCGGCTTTGGAATCATAGAAATGAGGGAGGAGGTCCAGGAGCTGGGCAGGCAGCCGCTGTCCCATGCATCACTGTAGGTTTTAAGGAGGAATTCTTTGGCGCAGTCAGGAAGGTTCCGAAGTGTGGTGTATGTAATGGCATCCTTACCGGGAGCCGAGCGTGTAGCATTAGCAGCCAGAGCCGATTCGAGCTCCCGGAGAGTGAAGGATTGGTCCAGATCGGGGTTAGGTCCACCGCAGTACACCGGGTAGGAGGTGCCAGAGGGGGCGGGAGATAGAGAGAGGCGAGCTGATCAAATGTGGAGTAGTTAGGTAATTAGTTACAGGTGAAAAAGTCGATTGGATGACAAAATAGTCACGGACGTCGATATAGTGGGTGGGCGTGAAAACAGTCGTGGACGTCGAAATTGTGGGAAAATACGCAACCAAGCCCGGTGCAGGTTTGAGATAGATAAAAAATTGATTAATTAACGTTCGTTTATGAAACAAAAAAGCTTCGGCTGATGCGGAGTAATTAGAGGAGATTAAAACCATAAGAGTCGCAAGGGAAGCGATGAGAGGCGACGAGTGTGGAAGAGGCGTCAATGCATTCGCGTTCTCCCGATCCGGGTCGCCGCAGTGATCCCTAGTTTTTTGCATCGGTGCCAAGCAAATGAGGCCTAGCACTGGCGTCCCTCATGCTTGTGCCGATATTGCTCGTTTCATTGGTGGTCAATGATCCTTTCCTGAATCAAAATTGCTAAGTAACACCTCAAACGTTTTTAAATATAACAAAGTTTCATCTGTCAATACTGTTATTAAAGTAAATTGCGGTCGATGATCGGAATTGAAATTCACGGTGGAAATCCTTTGAAGCGGTCCAGTTTGTTTCGCCCTTCGGATTAGTAACGAGTTCTGTGCAGTGACGTCATCGCTGTGCACGTATACTGGATATTGGTCATGGATCAGCGTCTCTTATATGACATCTGTACGCGAGAAAAACATTTGCTTAAAAATTCAGAAATCGGGCTCCACCATAAAAGTACCACAGTTCGGAACTCTCACACTTGCCGCAGGGGATCAACATAATTTAAGTCCTTAGTAAGCGAAATATGAAACAAAACACAAAAGTATGAAAAGTATGTCCAATATATATTCACAGATTGTACAAAACAGTTCACAAAAAAGCAAAACAAAAGTTGCACTAATACCATGCTGCTTGTCAGACCTGGCGCAATTCAGTGTGCCAGATGTGAATGAAAAAAAATCTGATTTCACTTAATTGGCGAAAACATTTATTCCGTCAATTCGTGTGCGCTGGGTCGAATAACCTCCGCGCAAAAACGACCTCCATGTATCGTCCGTTCTTTCTCCATTCGAAAACCCTGAAAGTATAATCTTGAATTCCCCGCATATCGAAGCAGGTCCGTGAGAAATGGTCCTGGCCACAGGTGCCCTTTGTGTAATTTCCATGCGTGCGCTAATTTATTACCAGCATTTAGAGCGAGCGCAATAAATACATGCGTTTCTAAAGCAAGCAGCCTTCAGTAAACAATACCCTGAACAATTCTGAAGCCCCAAATTCAAGGAATAAACACCGGTTTTCAGATTTACGCCAGAGCACAAAATATCTGTGCAGCGCACACTAATCCTCACAGCCACAAAGGCAAGCGCAATGCTTAATATGAATAGAGAGTTACAGCATAGCGCCATCAGCTACCATGATCTGCTTATGCAAGGCGCCGCTGGGGCGTGCAGAACGCCATAGGGGGCAGAAGTTCAGTCGAGACTAGACGTAAATCAGAGAGCTGTAGGAAGATTAGCACTAGGTGCCCACGGCAAAACCACAAACGAGGCAGTACAAGGGGATACGGGCTGGGCATCGTTCGAAGCACGGAAAGCAAGGAGTAAAATACTATATTAAGAACGCCTGAGGAAAATGGACGATAACAGGTGAACAGCTAAGGTATTTAAATAGTTATACAGAAAGAGCGTTGACTCACAGTGGCAGAAAAGAACTAGGAAACTAATCAGTAAGTATTCCGGACACGAGGACGGAGAAAGAAAGGTTAAAAACGCGGAAGTCAAAAATTGGATTAATTCAATAGAAAAGAAGCGTAGTGTAGAACTAGATCGATACTGGAAAAGGCAGATCAGGAAAGAATTTTTCTATGATAACTCAAAAGGCAGTGACCTACTTTTTGAAGCTAGGTCACGGTGTCTAAGAATGCGCAGCTAAAAAAAAATAAATTAACGAAGATGATGACACATGTGCAGTGTGTGGTAGATCTGTGGAAAGAATTGAACACCTCAAACTCAAATGTGATGGTATCCATCCGGATGTCGATGCAGGCCCTGTCACTCTTCCTGAGGCCCTAGGGTTTAAAGATAACAGTGGTCACGTAAATAAATCTGCAGTGGAAGTTAGCAAAACGCGATTGGAGGATTGGTGGGTGAAAATCAGAGATGTGACATTAGGTTAGAAGTGTAGGAAACCGTAGTGAAAGAAGATGGCGAATCTTAACGAGAATTAACAACACAGTTGAACAAAAAAAGGAAAAAAAAAACCTGAGCATGGTGGCAATTGCCACCACCCCGTTTCAAAGGGGGCGCTGCCATCCATCCATCCATCCATCCATCCATCCATCCATCCATCCATCCATCCATCCATCCATCCATCCATCCATCCATCCATCCATCCATCCATCCATCCATCCATCCATCCATCCATCCATCCATCCATCCATCCATCCATCCATCCATCCATCCATCCATCCATCCATCCATCCATCCATCCGTCCATCCATCCATCCGTCCATCCATCCGTCCGTCCATCCATCCGTCCGTCCATCCATCCGTCCGTCCATCCATCCGTCCGTCCGTCCATCCATCCATCCGTCCATCCATCCGTCCGTCCGTCCGCACATCCGTCCGTCCGCACATCCGTCCATCCGTCCGTCCGTCCGTCGGGGCGCCCGCCAGATGGCGCCAAGTTCCCATCAGCAGCGTGCGCGCTTGCCTTGTCTTGGACCAATCAGAGCGTACGCAGTGGTGCCCCGCGGAAGCGGTTCACGGTAGCGGATCGCGCTGTGCTGTAACTCTCCAATAACTCCTCCTCAGCGTCTTTTTGTGCGCGGCGACCAAAGCGCAGATCTGAGAAAACTATTCAAAGGGTAAGAAGAGAGTCTCTCACGGTACGAGAGACAGATACACCCTAGCCAATTCAAACCTGAGGGCTAACGCCTGCAGCGAACATTACGGCCGGAGGTGGGAGGGGGTGTCGGCGGTGTGAGCGATGAAAAAAAGGTGCCGGAGTTAATTGTGCGGAACACTGGCAGCCGATCCTTCGAACGCACACTCACCGCCCGCCTTGAGACTTCTATCGGCGTCGCATGTGTTGCTCTACGCACGGGACCACATAGCAAATTAGTGGCGGCAGCCAAAAGAAAAAGGGCGTAGGGTGTTGTGTCCCCTATGCTTCTCGCGAGCTCATGAACACAGGGAGGAACCAATTAATGGAATGGCATAGGCAGTGGGTTTACTGGAACAGTAAAAGAGCAGCATGGAAATGACAATCATGAAATCATGACAGAAAGGAAAAAATTTCAGGACGGTGACAAGTGTTATTTAACGCGAATGTTTGAGTGTTGGTTGTGATTAGAGAGCAAAGGAAAGAAGCCTGGTTCCGGGTCGGAGGACGCTTGTACCCATTCATGCCCGGCGGTGGGGTTTGAACCAAACAACTCCCGCCGCTCAGGCGGACGCTCAAGCCACTAGGTAATACGTTGCCTCCTACCCACTCGCTCTCACTTCTCTTACCCTCATCACCAAAGGAGGGGAGGCTCCTTCCCTCTCTTCCTAAACTAGAAAGCTAAGAGGTCGACGATGACGCGATATAGAGGAATGAGCTTACGGCGCTAAAAAAACCCCCTAAAAACAAGCAGAGTGAGGGCCTTCTAAGTACCTCTCCAGGAATGGACTTCTGAGCTAAAGCCTCCCTCTCCCCCAAGCACGCAAACGCCAACCGCCCCCCCCCCCCCCCCCCCACACACACACACTGATAGAGATAGATAGATACAGAGAGGGGGGAAATAGAGGGATGTTAACCAGAAAGGTTTCCGGTTGGCTACCCCGCAGATAAAGAGAAAGAATAGACGTGCCTAAAGGCCACCGCTCTGCTTGTTTCCTAACAGAGATGGCACAGTCTAGCCACACTGCTCAAAACAGTCGGAATCAGAAAAGGCAAGCACGTTTTTGCGTGTGTGTTACGCTCCACACTGTTGCACGAAGTGCGCGTAACCCGTCACATTTAACCCGCACGCGCAAGGTGCTCTTCCGGTCATTCCATGCGCGACACATGCGTTGTAGAAATAAAAAGAAAGCGCACTGATAGTGCTGGGAAGAAAACTGTCCTGACTAGCACCTGCACTGTATACTGGCAGCGGCAGATTCAACGTTCATGCGAGCCGCCGCGGTGGCTCAGTGGTTATGGTGCTCGGCTGCTGACCCGAAAGACGCGGATTCGATCCTGGCCGCGGCGGCTGAATTTCGATGGAGGCGAAATTCTAGAGGCCCGCGTACTGTCCGATGTCAATGCACGTTAAAGAACCCCAGGGGGTCGAAATTTCTGGAGTCCTTCACTACGGCCTCTCTCATAGCCTTAGTCGCTTTGGGACATTAAACCCCATAAAACCAAACCAAACCAACGTTCATGCACACAACAAATAAAAATGGCGGTTGAAGCATATTCGCTTTATGTACAGTGGTGCCTATACGTATATGCTTCCCCGGCAAATCAGGGAACCTAGATAGATACTTCAGAATTACTTCGGGATTTTAGAATTCAGAGAGTTTAGAAATATCTGTCCATTAGAGCAAAACAGAACTGCGCGAAGACGACGGGACAGAAGAAGGCACGAATACACACACACAAAGCGCAGCCAAAACACAAAGCTTGTATTCGTGCCTCCTTTTGTCCCGTCGCCTTCTCGCCGTTCTGTTTTGCTCGAACCATGAACCGACTAGCCCAACATCATGTCTTACATCTGTCCATGCTTTCATACCAAATAATAATTCCTTGATTCAGTACGTCCTGGCTGTCGTGGTGTCTCTAAAGGAGCCATGAAGATACCACTGAAGATTTACACCCGCCAGGCGGTGCAACATTGCCACGCAAGTCAGGAGGCAGTTCATTGCGGATGAATATTCGGCAAACAGTGGTGCGCTTTTCATCTGGGCTAATTGGCCCTGTACTTCAGGCCCCCTTTGACGCCTGCTGGCGAACTGAGGGATTTTCCTTTATTAAGTAAAAGAATCCGGCAGCCAGTGAGTGAGCCAGTGAGACTCACTTGTGAGACCAACGACATGCACGCTCAGACAATAAGATTCATTCTACGTGTGCACTAAACCACGCCACCGTTCTCTACATCGAATCAGGCGACGCATAGCTCTAGCACTCCCAACCGCCGGTTTGTACAGGCCTCTCTACGGACCTGCCGGGGTTCTCCCGGGGCCACAGGGACAGACTTACTCGTATTCAATGAGAATTCAGACTTACAATTTCCTTACACTCCCTTGCGTCGCATTAAGGCTCATTGGACTCATTAAGAGTCGCATTAAGACTCATTAGGGCTTAATGCTTCATATTAAGTTGGTTTTTTTCAGAGCTGTGGGCTTTTTCAGAGCTGAGAGTTTTCTTAGAGCTGAGGGTTTTCTCAGGGCTGAGAATTTTCTCAGACGTTTATTAGACATGAAGCAATAAACCCACGAGCGAGACCATGGGCCTGTTTGGGTCTCCTCGACACCTCTCGCGACAAGTTCTTTTTTCAAAGCAAGCATGTCTTTGTAAGTACACGCGGGCAAGATGAAGGGCTCGTTAAAATACGAAAGGAGTCAACAGCCATTGAAGAAAGCAAGCACGGGGGAATGGAATATTTTTAGGGTTGAATCCACGGTGCTTGGAAATAAGCTGCGGACTCTTTAACGTAGAGGATAATTGCACAAAAACTAGGAGAAAACACAAGCACGTGCCGCCGGTGGGATCCGAACGCACAACCTCTGCATATCGAGTGCAGCGCCCTAAACAAGCTACGCCGTCGACTGTGTTCCCCAATGCTTTCCTTGGTTTTTAATACACTTTTTTTTAGTTTAGTTTAGTATATTGGGGTTTAACGTCCCAACGCAACTCAGGCTATGAGGGACGCCGTAGTGAAGGGCTCCAGAAATTTCGACCCCTTGGGGTTCTTTAACGTGCACTGACATCGGACAGTACGCGGGCCTCTAGAATTTCGCCTCCATCGAAATTCAGCCGCCGCGGCCAGGATCGAATCCGCGTCTTTCCGGTCAGCAGCCGAATGGCGAAAGCACTGAGCCACCGCGGCGGGGCTTAATGGGCTTTTGGCACCTTTCGTATCAGTACACACTGCTTACAGGCGGCAAAACACGGTAAATCCTGACTGCTCATTCCACAACGACGTGCGTCACCGCTTCCACGGGATGTTATCCAACACCTCGCAGGCCTACCCCCAGCGCGCACACGGCCGCTTAACGGGGCTTCGCCGAGGCGATCGGCAGCGTTTGGCTCGCAATCAGCGGCGGCACGCTCCGTTCAGTGTCCATTTTCCGGTCATTTCGGCGCGCACAGCGGGACCCTCGGGCGGGGATTGACCTCCGCGTGCCAGCGTGGGTGCCCGCGCGGCTCCCTTCAGCAAAACGCGACCGGCGCCGCACCCCGACGGGCTCAACGCACGCGCCGACAGGAACTTGCGCTTTGTAGATGCACGACTAGGCTTTTTACACGCTCGCGCGCACTGGCCCAGAAAGAAGAAAAGACGTGGCTCCCACCTCAAGCCTTGTGGTTCTGCGGAACTCATTGGGAGGGGTATGATGAAACAACGCCTGAGGTAGAAGTTGGGGAGGCGGGGAGGAGGGGGGGGGGGGCATTTCTTGGAAGCGATTATAACGTTGTTGAGCTGTTTTTGCTGCGACTGTAGTAACCTTGTGGGGCCCGCCGTTGCCTACATTTGCTCGCTATGGAAGGTGCCTCTCATTGAAGTAAAACTTAGCGCTTGCAAAAACATCCTACGTAAAGAATTTTGGTTTGGACGCTGGAAAGAAGTAGAACGAAGCTGTAACAAAGAAAAGGTGCTAATCGATAACTCGTGTATAGATGTTCTTCTATGTCCTTCAGGTTATTTTCTATCACCGCTCCCACTCTGCCGCGGCATAATTGAGGCAGGTTAGGTGGGGTAAACAGCTGTTAGCTGATGTGTAGAGAACAAAGCCTCAACGTCTAAACGCTGGGAAATAGTGTGCATACCGTTATGGTATGTCCTGACGCGCAGTAAGAACAACGAAAATCTTGCTGCAGTAAAGGTACGTCTCCATAAGATACGCCGTGGCATCGAGACTGCTATAAAGATTCATGGAGACATGAACATGGATTCCCGCTTGGGTAGACTTTTTTGGAACAGTGGGTAGATAAACCACCAGAAATCGCTCATGAAAGCGCGTTAATACCTGTCTGCCATTCAAGAGAACGAGAAAACGCGTTCAGACGACGGTGACTGGTATCCTCTTGTATCGATCAAGTTCAGAGCAGGGACGCGCACATCACAAAGGTAGTAAGCACACGATAATCGGCACACTCCTTCTGATGCCAAATACTTTCGGGCTTGCAAGCTGGCAGTTTCTTTGCATGTGAAAGCTGCCATTTGATGAATTAGTCGCAGCGCGGAAGGCCACGGCCTTATACTGGGCAGTGTCTACAGTAGTATTAACGGCAATTTCAGTCAGCGATAATGGCCTGTACTACTTTTCGCTAGTAAGAGCTGAAAATGTCATTCCCCTTCATATAAAAACTTCCGACTTTCTATACGCATGCCACCGAGGCGCAGTTCTTGTAGGTTCCTTGTAAGCACGTGCAGTCGTGTTCAGTATGACCTGCAACGCACGGAGGGTGATCGTAATGCGACTTGCCCTTCCTGTGAAATGAATGCTTCGTGATATCCACAACAGAAAGTTATACAACGTTTTTGAACTGGAGCTAACTGCAACTATATTCTACTATATTCTATTCTGCGTGAAAGAAGCTAGGACTTCTGGCGTTTTTCCAGTGGTATTGAGCGCGACTGTGGCATGCAAATAGCGACTTGTCACAGATTTCACAAAATTCAAGGCAGCTTCTTTTTTCTTTCGTCAGACATACGCATATTCTTTATCCCAAAAATGTCGACGGCGGCGGCGTGAACAGGTATTGGACTGTAGAAGCAGTTTCCAAGCCCTGTTCGTCGAACTGGAGGGAGCTACAAACGAAGCTCAGACCCGCTATCCCAACAGCCCTAAAACCAGACGTTCTGAGGACCGCGAATAAGGTTCATAGCATGAAGCGACCGCAAACGCTTATGCCGATGTCTCAGAATGCTCGATCATAGAGGCGCGGGGGGATATAACTTCAGTCTCGAAGCTCTGCATGGACAGCACCGGAAAGTACTCTTGTCGTACACCATCAGACCGTGCCTTAACGCTCAGTAACAGCGCCGTCTGACGGTACCCTAGACATTGCTTTTATAATAGACCCCACACTTTTCTCCATTTCACAGTGCTTTATCTATTCAGGGAAAAGAGATCGGCTTAATAAGATGCAAGCCGAAGACAGTCCTCTTCTTCGCCTGTATCTCAGACAGCTCTCAGCTAAGTGAGTCGGAATTAGAGCAGGAGTCGCAGCTTCAAGAGTATACGGAAGGTCGTGTGGCCGCGTAATAAACCAGCGCCGTTTGAAGGAGCCCACCGGGACGGCGGAGGCGTTCCCAAAACCGGGCTACACTGATGCGAAAAGAAGATGGCGTACTCATTTCCATGATCGCGCGGTAGGCAGCAATGGGATATCGGCACATTTCGGCGAACGCTCGGAGAATCGCAAATAGGCCTCGCATACCCCAGCTCCCCGTGCAGCCTCTCGCGAAGCCTCCGGCGACTTCCCGCCTCGGGGCTTCATCCAGGCCCTGGTCGGTTGCTCGTCGTCATAACAGAGCAAGCTATGCGCCTGCCTAAAGGCAAAGACGCACGACAACGGCGTCGTCTTCACCCCTCGCTCCGCCACCTACCCCAGCCTCTGTCTGATCCCTATTGAGATCTAGGCCTAAGGTGTCCCCTGCGGGCGATCCGTACTTTCGCTTTCGCCAATGCATTCGGGTCGATGCGTCATCGATGAGCGCCCCGTATCTTGCGCGAGCTCCACGAAAGAGAAATGCGTGACACCACTCGAAGTAAACGTTTTGGCGTCCTGACTATCTGCCGCTCCTCTGCCTTACAGCCTTATTTTTTTCTTTCACTGAACACCTTCTCATTCTTTCTTTCAACACCAGCCGCAACCTCGGCTACTGACTGCTTAACGATAAGCGCTCCTCATATCGCAGGTGCACGTAGCGCCCTCAGCTGCTTGCGATGGGAACAGAAGCCGCGGGAGGCATTTGCCTACGGGGTGCCGACAGTGCGAAGGGTCGCACGTGCTCCCTAAGGTAAAGCGAGCGCATTTCCTACGATGTGGCAACGGCGGACGCGTGGTTAGCACCTGCCACGATGGAAGCTGACACGCATCCGAGTCGAGCTATTAAACTTGCCTCGAGGGGTCAGGTTAAAAAGTCAGCAGCAGTGCAGTGGGTAAGCAAAGGAGAAGGGGGTACGGTACTGCAGGGCGTGATTGGAGTTGAGCCGCGCTGGAGGTAAATAAATCAAAAGACGTCTATGGCTGTATTCAAAACGTGTTGTTATGCAGCTCAGCACCAAGTCATTTTTGCAGACCACCCTAAGGTGGCACACAGGGGTGATCCATATATCCTTGCTACCATTCATAACGATTTGAAGAAGTGTGTTCTCAGTGCATAACTAAGAGACAGGGTCAGCTCAGGACCGCCCGCTCAAAGCGCGCAGTTAAAATCGACGCGATGGTGATGGGCTCTGTGTCGACGAAGCTCAACATTTTGTGGTTACTCTTATTTTCCTGGCTCTCCTGTCCCTTGCTTGTTCGTTCAGTTGACTTTGGTAAATAGACAAATTGAAAATGCTAAGTTTCATTAAGCTTTCAATATTCCGCACAAATGGAAGTCCCAGATGGAAGAAAATTAAAAAAAGGAGACGAAATGACATCTTTTCATTCTTGTCTACAGGAAAACATTCCGTAAAATCGAACCGAGACTTCCACTGCTAATGTCGCCGTCTACAGAAGATGTAGATGATACATTAGTCGACTTTTACGGAAGAGATTTCCGTTTTTGCGGATGATGAAAAACGTGGGATTCTTATTCTAGTCACCGTTTAAGGATGAGATTTTTGTTTTTTTACGGAAGGGAGAGAACGCGGGATTCGTATTGTAATTTATACGGCGTTTCGAAGGCGTGCCATTCAGGTACAGCAAAGTTCTCAACAAGGACGTCTTCTCCGTAAGAAAACCGACAACTGCTGCATGGCAACGCTTGTCGGTCGCCACAGCAACCGCGTAGCAACGATTTTCGCCAATCAAACGCAGCCCCAACACGTGTTTACGGATCTGCACCCATGGCCGTTCTCCCTCTCCTGCGATGCAGCAAGGGCAAGCTGGAGACAGGAGAGAGAGAGAGAGAGAAATTCCGCGTGTCCTGAGCTGGCCAGCGTCTGTGGGACGTCCATAAATTATTCGATAGCAGCGACGCTGACCGCTGTCCCAATGGCTGCTGGAACGGGTAACGGAATTGCTCCGGCCGCCACGCGGTTATACACATTCTCAAGGCTCAACGCTTCAGGCGATGAAGGGATTTTTTTTTTGTTCCGTAACCTCGATCGTGCTTGCGGGTTGTTGGCGTGTTGGAAGCACGCCGTCTCCGAGCGCACGTGAGCGTATACATACATATAGATGCGCGTGAGACCAGTGGCGTGCTCTGGCGTTGAGTACACAGCGTGAGTGTGGATGGAGTGTACGATCACGAGAGCACGTTCGCAAAACACAATCCGATGGAAAGCTGGAGCGCAGCTCGGCCTATCAATATCCAGCGCACGACTCACGACGATCGCCGCGAGCAGCTCGGGGCGGTTTTCTGCTCGCCTGCAATCTCTCGAAGATCGCCGCTGATATAGTCGTCTCTTCGTCGGATATATGGCTCCCGCTGCACTGCCGCTGAACTGCCTCGATATTTGTTTTTTATTTTGTACGCGGCGATAAATAAAAGAAGAACGTTTTATTATTGCGGATTTCAATGGTTTTGCGCTGCCTTTCATTACCAGCGATGGCGTAGAGGTAGAGCATCCGCTTCGGGTGCAAGAGGACCGGGGTTCGAATCTCGGCGCCGCGCGATTCTAAGAAAAGAACTCTGCCTGTCGATGGATTTGCCCAACCAGGCCTGGGGTGTGGCATGATCTTAGTGACCAACACCGAAAAGCACTCCGTCACAAGAACAAGATTTGGCCATCATGGCGTAGTACTTGGCCGCAACCTCTTATATGACTAGGAGAGGGTTAACTGGAGAGATGTCTTTGCCCAGCAGCGGGCGCAGTCAGGCTGATGACGACCGACATACTCCCCTTCATTAGGAGCTTTTGAATATCAACAAAACAAACTAGACCAGGTTCAGCATCGGTTACGGATTGCTCCCGATCTTTGATAGAAGGTTCGATTAATGCGTATTTTTATGTTCCCATTTTATTTCGAAGGGAAGCTGTTTACTTCAATCGCGAAGAGAGCCTCAAGCGTCACAAGCGCAGCTTTGAAAATGGTTCAACGGACTGAGTTCTTGAACTGGTTGGTCGTACATATCACGCAGGTCTCGAAGTAACTAAGCGAAAAAAAAAACATCTCGCTGATGCTAGGCATAAAGTAGAACCCTTACCACGATCAACATCCAATCGCACACATACCATCGAAGAACTCGTGCCCGAAGCGATCACCATCAACGAATGTCTGTATAAACGAGCTTGCCATTATTACCGAGAGATGCAAGCCTAGTATCCAGATCACCCAGAGACCATTCCCACAAGCATCGGCGACTTGAGAGCAACTATCCTCGGCATCGTTAAAAAAGAACTGCGCCGACTTATGTCCTCTGTAACCCAGCCTCATCTCGCGACATTCGCGGATGTCCATTGCCCACAAAAACGCAAAACATGAATACATCGTGTTTTGCGTGACCATTACAAACTCGGCCAACTCGCCGCAACTCCATTTTTAGGGTTATTATTAACGAAGAAGGGCTGAAAGTGTCAGGAATCTCGCAAACAACGACGTCCACATCAATACCTCCATCCATGACTTATTCCTCCATGGCAGTCCAATTTTCGAGCGGAAGCACTACTCAATCCAGTCAAACCCAACCAATAATCTTGTGGCTTGCATGACCTGGAGGTTGACCATGGTCATCATCATCATCTTCAGCTACTACGCCCTCTGCAGGGCAAAGGCCTCTCACATAAATCTCCAATTAACCCTGTCCTTCGCCAGCTGCTGCCACCGTATCCCCCCAAACTTCTTCATCTCATCCGCCCACCTAACTTTCTCCTTCCTCCTGTTGTTTGCCTTCTCTTGGAATCCACTCCGTTACCCTTAATGACCAGCGGTTATCTTGCCTTCGCATTACATGCCCTGCCCAAGCCCATTTCTTCCTATTGATTCAGACTAGGATGTCATTAACCTGCGTTTTTTACCTCACCCACTCTACCCGCGACTGGGATTCGAACCCTTGGCGGCGCGAGCAGATCAGCTTCGCAGGCCACTGCACAAGAGCACTGTGCTATCGCCGCAGCTGATCACGCCTCATGTTAAACTGCAATACTCTCTCGCCGTGCATTGCACGACGTCGTCTTCATCAACTTCCATCTGTGCGCGAAAGGTTTCGCACGTCCAACGCAGTTTAACTGCGTTAAAACCAACCATTTTGGTAAATAAACTGGTTTTTTTGGGAAGGAAATGGCGCAGTATCTGTCTCACATATATCGGCGGACACCCGAACCGCTCCGTAAGGGAAGGCAGGAAGGTGGGAGTGAACAAAGAAAGAAAGAGAGAAAGAGGTGCCGCATAGTGGAGGTCTCCGGAATAATTTCGACCACCCGGGGACCTTTAACGTGCACTGACATCGCACAGCACACGGGCGCCTCTTGCGTTCCGCCTCGATCGAAACGCGGCCGCCGCGGTTCTTTTCTCATTTCGGTAGTAAAGACAACCATTGCACTCCGGGAAGTATACGTGTGGTGAACGGACAGAATAACTGCCGGACGTGGCAACCCTGCGCAGATCTCAGGGACTAAATGTTTGACCCCCGGTAGCAATGAGACGAACGCGGGGACAAACGACAGCATTCTGTAGTCACCGTTATTAAAACCAATTTATTATGTTATCCAGTTACTCACCGCTCCGTCTGCTTCACTGTCAGTAACCAGCTTTAATGACTTGTTTTCTTCTTACGGAATTGCGGTCTTCTGGGATAGAAGTCCGGGGAGTGCGCAACAAGCGGGAACAAAGAACGGGGCTAAGTTGCTCATAAAAAAAGAGCAAAACGCTCAGGCCGCGTATGACTATCGAGCGTTAGCAATATCGAACGAATTTTGCGTCATTAGCCATATTCGCTATATCAGGTACAAATTTTTCGTTATATCCGGATATCTACTATTGCAGTCGCAACATAAACAGCGCCAGAAGATAAATCGTTTGACACCGCTTCGAATGTGTTACGTCAACTAGTTTGGCTGTAATGGACGATTGAAGTTTCAAGAAGTCACGGTTCGGGAAACCAAAGGTCATCAGTGCGAATCCATATTATGCCCTACGCTTTGATTCGAGTCGTAATCTTATGCTCCGTAACGCGCTCAATCGTTCGATACCACTCCGAACATTCTATGCCCATTAGGCGGTCCGCAGTGTGTGTACCAGTGTTACTACCCACTGGTCCCACTTGAATGAATGACCTTGCGTTTGATACTAACGCGACCTTGAGTAATGCGAGTATTATAATAATGCTTTATTTCCACCAAATCAAATACAATTTGATGGAGGAGGGGAGAAAAAAAAGCGGCTATCCGCTTGACGGAGTTCTCTCCTGTTCAGACGGCAGTGGCAGAAAACGAGGAACTAAATTGAACATCAAGTCATTAAGAACATAAAACGAAGAACTAAATTGAACATCAAGTCATAGATGAAAAAAACATCAATATAAGCAATGTCTGTAAGCGAACAGAATACACAGAAATCAAAAGGGGGTATCAGCAACGAAAAAGGGGTATCAGCACAGTAGACGACCAGTCATGAAATAACAAAAAGGGTGGAGAGCAATTCATAAAACAGGAGTTGATGTATTAGCACTTAATCAAATGAACAATCATGCTACGCAGAGAGGAGATGGTGATTTCACGGAGGTTCACGGAGTATTAGAGCTAACTCTCGAATGGAGCCCTGTCGTTCTTCGTGAGCACGCCAAAGACACTGCTGCAAGAAAGCCTTATCGGCACCCGAGCGATTTTGGCAGCTTGGAATGAGGAGGTATGTGTACGACGTTTTTTGAAATGTGTTGAGACTCGAAAGTTAGTTGCCTCAATACACGTTAAAGGGGTAAGCAACAAAATTTTCGCAGTGCGTTTTTGCTTTCAAATGATGCGCAAGACATCAGTAACCACCAATGACCACGAGGCATTCACCTACGTTCAGTATCCAACATAGAATTGAATTTGATCTTCCATGCAGTTTAGATTTCCGTTTCAGTAGTCGAAAGATGGTTGCGACAGCACAAGTGAGCACCAAACCACGTGTGGCATACATAAACTACGATATAAAAGATCTATGCTCACTTGCTGTCATTGCGGCTTCTGCCGCAGCTTAGCACGGTAGTTTGAATGGATTGAAACGAGAAAACTGCGGTTACATTGCAGTTCTTGTTTGACTCGCGTTATCTCTTATTCACTTGTGACGTGGAAACCATCGTCTGGCAACTGAAACCGAAACTGAAACTGCACAGCTTGAGTGCCCACCTTCCTTGTGACCTAGTGTTTTCAGCATCTACCTCGGAGGCGGGAGGCGCGGGGTTCGATCCCCAGTGCCACCTGGTACCCACCGGTAATACAATAGGCACAAGCTTCCCGCTGTCCCGGTGCTCGGCTTCATTCTCGCGATTTATTGAGAACAGTCGGTTGCCTGGAGACAACTGCAGACTAATACATACCCCAATCTGAGTTTCCACATATGCCAACAAATGCCCGCTATGCGGTGAACACCCAACGCTTTACCACGTTACATGGGCCTGTCAGAAAATGCAGGCAGTGACGATAAACAACACTCCAACACCGGAGCAGTGGGAGGCTGCGCTGTCCAGCTCGAAGCCTGAAGAGCAGCTCAAGCTGATCGACAGGGCTTGCAAGACTGCAAAGGCCGCTGGGGCCCTGGACTGAGGGCTCCACCTTCTCTTCGATAAAGAACACTTGTTGTACAATAAAGTTTTTCATTCATTCATTCGCGATTTTCTGATTGCGCGCGAAGCGGTCAAAATGTCTTTCAGTCATTGCGGCGAGAGTAATCCCATTTTCGAAATTCAAAAAACTGATATGTCTATAACCATAGTTCTTCAGTGCTTTTCAAAAAAACATTGAAAGACTATGCTATAACCATAGAGTCAATATGCTATAACTAATTGTCAGCTACAAATCTCAAATTGTAACCAGGTTTCTATCTGTAACAGTTGAAAAGTTAACTATTAGGTTTTCAAAAAACAGTTTACTAATTAGCATGATTCCCTTATGCTGAAAAGTGTAAATTGGTTTTTGAGGATAGGAAATGGCGCAGTATCTGTCTCACATTTCGGTGGACACCCGAACCGCGCCATAAGGAAAGGAATAAAAGAGGAAGTGAAAGAAGAAAGGAAGAAAGAGGAGCCGTAGTGGAGGGCTCCGGAATACTTTCGACCACGTTGGGATCTTTAACGCGCACTTACATCGCAAGCACACAGGCGCCTTTGTGCATTTCGCCTCCATCGAAACGCGGCCGCCGCGGTCGGGTTCGAACCCAGGTACTCCGGCTCAGTAGACGAGCGCGTTGACCACTGAGCCACAGTGGCGGGTGTTTAAAGAACCCCAGGTGGTCGAAATTTCCGGAGCCCTTCACTACAGCGTCCCTCGTATTTCTGAGTCGCTTTGGGACGTTACCCCCCCCCCCCCCCTCCCCCAAACCGTAAACCAAACAACGAGGCGATCCATGCACAAATCTGACATATAACGAAGCCGTTATCCTAAACTAAGACTGGGACACCAATGCTGGGACAGAAACCGTACAGCTGGAAGTCATCCGACACCAAGACTAAGCTGTAATGCTGGGACAGAAACCGTGCAGCTGGAAGGGGCTAACAAAGGCTGCAAAAGTTCTGTTCCGGTGGGCACAGGCAGTGACTATTCTGTAATAAGTGGACCCTTCGCCACTCAGCTGTCTAAAGCGACTACCCATTGCCCACTTAGGACGGCCCGCAAATCCGCACCGCTGGAGGCCACCTCAAAGCATTTGCTGATTAAATGAGCCTTAAACCTATTAGATACGTCTGCTTTGTGATTTCAATCCTGGCATAATGCAAATTTCACATTTATTAACCTCCTCCTGCTATCAGAATTTACATAAGTTGAACGGACTTCGAAATATAATGCATTAGGGCCGAAGAGGCGCAAATGAATTAATGCCCCGTCTCATTAATTCGTGGTAGGCTCTCGTGCTTGGAATTTCTGATATCATGCGCAAAAGGCGATGTTATAGCCTGTACGGGCTATCGTACGTCATTTTGCATGTTGTCGGCGGTAAGCCTGAGTCCCATTTCCGTCGCTCATATTACTGGGGATGAAATGAAAATGTATTGGGAACGTTGGTGCAGTTGTGTGACTGGCACTTGCAAACTCAGGCTAGTTCCGCGCAGTAGATTTCGCGCATGAAACTGCAAGAAGAATACTAATTAGCAGCACCTAGTTAACGCTGAGCGTTTAAAAGGTGTCTGACCGGTTGATCCTTTCGCGAAGATTGCGAAAATGAGCGCGGCGGAGATTTAAGTGCGACGACAGAGGGTGCACATCACGGGCTAACCTTCATGCGCTATTAAGCGGCCCAAGGTCGGAACGCGAGCGCTTAATCTGCATTCGACGAAACGAGCGCTTTATTCATGAACGGGCCGGGATAGCAGATACCCAGTTATCGAAACACGCGCGACTTTTAGAGCGGCGAAGCTGTAAATAGCCCGAGGAATAGAAATTAAAGCGTCCTGGCATCGATTTGCATCTAATGCTGTGGAGAACCCCGGAAATGTACCCAGTATAACAGAAGCTCGATTGAATACGGAATAAAAGAGCCTCAGTATGCTACGCGGTACCAGATTTGCGACTATTCTGCGCTATAAAGTCTGTTTATTGCGGTCAAGTAAGTATGTAGAAAAAGAGAGAGAGAAAAGAGCGAAGATTAGCGTTCACGACAAGGTAGGTCGCCGCCATAAGTCGAGGCCAAATTGATTCGAAAGCGACTTTTTTTGATGAGGCAGGCAAAGTGATCAGATTCAACTATACCACTCGCTTTTCGGAATAGTAATGTCAGCAGACAGGTGCTCGGAGGCAGCGGACGGACTCGGCACTGCGCAACAGTTTGAAAAGCTGCCTCGGATTAATTATGACGATTCTCTAAAGCGGTACAAAGCGCCACACTCGTTTGATTTTGATGGATAATCTGCTTTATGTTGCTGCGTGGAAGCCTGCAATTCTCGCGGAGCACTAAAACTTCATGCCTGTGCTATTTCCTCGTTTCGGTGAAAATGAAATGCATCGTTCGTAGAGTCGGTTCTAACGCGACAGTGTTAAGCTTTCGTTTTGCAGAAAATCCGACGTCTTCGACGTTGTGAGCGGAAAGTCCGGTGGCCCACCTGCCACCAAGGTCACGTGACCTTATGGCGTCATGACGTCCTTCCCACCGGATTATGTGCAGTTTGCTCACAACCCGAGTTTCACAAGCCCCACTATTTTGGAAGGCAGTATTGCTGTCACTAATTATGAACTTGGCTTCCGTTTCTACTCAAGCCAAAATTTTGGAAAGGAGAAGATCTTCACCCCTTAGAACACTGCCCTGCTGAAAAAATTTGTATGATGCAATAATCGCATACAGTTTGTCATACAAATATCACAGACTTATCATACATATCATAGAAAATTATCATACAAATGTCATACATTTCTGTAAAATCATACAGTCATCATAGAGATGACATAGAATATTATACAAATAGAATGATATCTCATACAAATTGTATGATATTCTATGATGAAGTCTCTATGAGGTTATTGCATCATAGAACTTTTTTTCAGCAGGGTGAATAGGAAAATTCAGTTAATTTGGACGCCCGCGCACGCTGCAGTCACTGGTAACGAGGCGGCTCACGAGCTAGCCCGAGCTCTCTACTTCAGGGTAGCCGTCGAGCCCCTCGCACACTGGGCATACAACGAGCGTCTGCAGAATTACGGAGATATCATGAACCATCATAAATTGGGACGTAAATTGGTACCCCCGCCAGATAAGTTGGCCTAAAGAATAGAGAAGCTGTCGCGTAGAGGTGGCTCCAAGTTAATACTTTCATGAACCCGGTTTGGGAGCTTCACGTGCTACCAGAACTTAGGGACGACGATCAGTGCAAACACTGTTGGGCGAGAAGTAGAATCGGCCACATAATTTAGGAGTGGCCACCATCCCCAGGGGTGGGGCAAATGTTGTAAGCAGACAAGCCTCGGAGACCCGGCTGCGAAGCACAGACCCCACCTTCCAGCGACCCACCATCCATTTGGCGGAAGAGGCCGCAACAAGCCAAGGGCTGCCTGCCAGTCTCTAACCCGCGGGCGCACGACTT